>NW_020440530.1:492077-522204 GCF_000699045.2 Agrilus planipennis | reverse complement strand
ATACATAGGGACAGACAGCGGGAAAACGACTTTGTTTTATACTATGTAGTGAACAAGACATGTTTAGTTAAGTTTATTTACAATTACAAGGTATGACATAGGTTACACTATTCCCCCACCCATAACCTACGTTTTTGCCATTATTTTTGAGGTTATTACGAGATTTGCGGAAATAGATAAGGGGAAACTAGTACCTTTTATGATTTAAATTATCGTGGTTTCTTAAGAAAGTGCCTACAAAGTAGCCAAGTTAATATTTCGTTTAAAAAAATAAAGACTTGGTTTGCATTTTCATAAAATCCCCTATAGTTCTTTTTGTTTAACCTTTTAGCAGGTAGATACCTCGAAAGATAACCCAGAAAAACTTAATGGAAAACTGTACATTTCGCTTACAGGGACTGATTTAAAAAGTATGGATAATGTACCTAGACTGCCATTTTAATTATGTACGAGTATTAATAAGTTAAAAATTTAGGTGTATTTCAAATAATGGAAGGTATTTAAATTATATTGCAATGCACAACAAAAGGAAAAATAGTAGGCACCTGCCTACAAAACAAATCCACAGGTGTGATAAATGCTCAGGTCTTTTTGCTTTGAGATTATTTTTTTTTATATATCGCCATTTCTACTTAACCGACTTCACTTTGAAATATTGGAGTATTCAGATAAACAATAAATTTTACCTTTAAAATTGCTTGAAACATTTTTATAAATAAAAACTTCGTTATTTTAACAATAAACTTAAAAAATCTTCTCTATAATAAAAATGGATCTCTACTTAAAGCTTACTTTTTTACACAATTTAAAATATTAATCTATGTTTTTTGTCTAACATCTGAATTTTGTTTCATATCGTATACCTACATTCACATTAATTTTTTGTTTGTAAATTGTAACGGCAGGAATCTTTCAGGTAACTCTCGGTCCCTTTGGGGCCAATCCGGGACTTTCGCGGTCGGGGACATTTACGATACAGTAATTAAATGGGACTTTTACGGTTCTTACCCGTAATAATGTATTTATTGACAGTTACGGTTCGGGTAGAAACATCTTTAGTGAAACATTTGTCTGTTTCTACCTGAATAAATATATCAATAAGGCTGGGGACTGCAAATTTACCAATTAATTACTACTGCAAATGTCTTGGATGGCAAATGTCCTAACACCCTTGGGGTATGTAAACTACAGCAACTCATAAAATGCATAGTTGCCATCTGTCTAGGGATTTTCCGAGAGTATGGTTGTGTGGTTAGGGTTGGAGTATGGTTAAGCATAGACACTACATACGAACGGTTTACATTTTTCAGAAAAATGAATCGGAAACTGTATTATAAATAACGCTCTGGTAAAAATATTTTCTGAAATACATATACCGCCTTGACAAACAATCCATTACTTACAAGTCGATAGATTTTCCTCTTAACAAATAAGGGTAGAATAGATATACAGGGGCAAAAGATTATTATGCTTAGATTTGCAGATGATATAGCAGTGTTAGCATCTAGCGAGGAAGACTTAGAGATAGCTGTAAATAAAATGGAAGCGGTACTGACAAAAAAAGATAGGCGACGAAAAATTAGAAGAAGTGGCTGATTGTAGGTATCGAGGAAGTCAGATAAGTCAGGACGAAAGGAGTAGTAGGGATATAAAGCAGAGGATAGCAGAAGGCCGTGTCACCTTCAATAAAAAGAAGTCACTTCTATGCTCGCGAACGGTTAATTTAGAAATTCGAAAAAAGTTGTTAAAGGTATCTGTTTGGAACACGGCGCTGTACGGGTGCGAAACATGGGCAGTAGGCGCGGCGGAAAAGAAAAGTTTAGAAGCGTTCGAAATGTGATGTTACAAGCAAATGATAAGGATACCGTGGATAGAAATGAAGAGGTGTTAGAAAATATAAGAGAACAAAGGACTACAGAAGTCAATAAGAAATAGGTGAAATAGGTTGATAGGACACTTTCTCAGGCATGAAGGTTTAGTCAGAGACATATTAGAGGCAAAAACCGGAGTTAGGAGGGGTAGAGGTAGACCTACATTAGATTACTGTTCGCAAATAGTTAAGAATGTGCGTTGTTTTAGTTTTAGGTAAATGCGAAGATTACATCAGGATAGGAAAGAGTGAAGGTACGTGTCCAACCAGACTGACGACCTTATGATGATGATGACCTTTATTAATACGTTAAGAAAAACTCAATATTAATGAATCAATTATTAGTCTTCTATTAAAGTTTCTTTTCGTTAATTAGGTAATTCAATTAAATTGAGAAATTAAATAAAACAAAATTTTTATCTCCAATATGTTTAATGCTCACAGCGGCAGATACAACTTTTACCCTACGTCTTCTATCAACAAAATAATAAACTACATTATTTCTTAACACCAGTGACAACACGCAGCAATATAATAATGATCTCGAAAATATGTAGGTAATATGATGCGATTATTTCACGTTCAATAACATCGAGAGGCCGTTTTGTAGTGTTTATTATTGGTATAGGTACGGTATAGGTATACCATCTTCTTTTATTTCTTATCTTTCTTGTTATTAAACTATTAGGTACGTGTCTCTTATTAAGCGTAAAACACCTGTTTGTGTCGTAAAACAACAATTCTTTATAACATTTACAACAACTATAAAATATCTATGCCTCTGTACTGGCGTTGTTGTTATCGTTTTTTTCCTCTTGCTTTAGTAGTACATATTTATTTAAAGTCAAATTTAAACGTTTTATAAAAAATGCATACAAAATACATATAGCAATATAACTTTCAACATAGATAAGGCATGCCTAAAAGGCGGTTATAATATTTATCTCGTTCTTTTTTTTATGTTTTATCGTCGTTGCTTCAAATCGCTTACAGATTAGAGGAAACTGAAATGTTTCGATCATGCAAAATTAACAAAAGAACACACCCCTTAGGAATTTTTTGTACAATTTCTTGTTGTCATATCCGTAATGCAAAAAATACACGTATTGTACCTACCTAAGATCTATTTTTAATCAATGATATACGTATTTATACATGTAGTATCTACATGTATTCGTTAATTTATTATCTAATTACACAAAGATACTGCAAAATGTCCGTATACTTCGGAATATTACAATTTTTCGCTAGGGAATTTATTAAAGACTCTTCCAGACTAAGGAGAAATAAAATGGAAATGTACAATACGTTAAATTTATAATGCGTAAGATACAGTTAGCTTGTTTTATTTTTGATCTACAGCGGTGACACTAATAAAGATATTTTAACAACGAAAAAGCCTCTAAGAACAAATTTCCGTTAGAGCGATTTTTCTATATTATTTTCTTTATTATTGGTGGACTTTTAGCATGTTACGCCTGTAGAATGACAGAAAATTTTATTTTTTTTATTATAGAAACAAAAAATACTTTCTGTAAACATTCCAGTATTTTTCTTACCTTTTACTAATAAATGCATTTCAAAACTGTTGTACGGTAGAAAATTTAAATTGAGCAACGCGTGCACTAAAAAAACATGAAACACAATTGGATAAGTCTTCAAATCAATCATATATTGTATTATTTTATTATGATTGTAAAAGTAAAGTTGCCTAGTTCTATTTCGTAAATTCGCGTTCTGATTTTGATTTGTTATGTAGTCTGAAAGCGCCCTTATATATATATATATGTTAATATATCATAATGAAATGTAATCTAGTGGACACAAATCCGAATTGTTAACAATAACACAAAATGTATTACATGCTGAGTATACTAAGTACAAAACAAATGTACTGTAGTTATTATAAATGATGTTACTTATTTAGGTATGAGTTGTCGGTCCTTATACATATAAAAAATGCAGTGCGTGTTAACTTTGGGGCCGCGTTACAATCTATTATTTACTACTTAATGAAAACATAGACGTTTTCGAGATGTTTTTCATCACGCAACGCGTTTACGTGTAATATTATCGAATATGTCACAGTTATAAAAATATGCGTTAGAGATAGTTCAGAATCTCATGAACCAAACGTAGAGCTGCGCGTGTTAAAAAAATGACACAAGTTGACGGCTGAGTCAATGTTTTCGTAATGTCCACCTCTCGCGCTTGTGAAGGCGCATGAGATTTTGAACTGGCTGTACAAATCTTAACAACGTCATATTATATAAAACTTGTTGCGACGCGATGGTACGTATTTTATATTTATGTACTTATATAAATTTATATTCGATTCATTTTGGAAAGTTGACGATATTTTACTGGTGCTAGTCGACACATAGAGTTCATAAATATCGATGAGAGCATTATTTCAAATCAAAGAGATAAAACAAGGACCGGAAGTCCTTGTTCTCAACTGAACTAGAAACTACGTACTTTTCCTTAACAGCTAAAAAAGTTGAACTTGCGAGCATTTTGTCAACTACTCTCATTAATTAATATTCGTTTCATTTTTTTCTCTCTATTTCATCTTTACTGCATAGTATTATTAATACCACTATTTCTTTTAGCTTCAACCAAAAAATAGACTATATATAAACATAAAAACAATCAACAACAATTATTTAGACTACTGCGGTAATCATTAACAGCTGCCATCATGCGGGGGACCATTGTTTTTTTTTCTTCTATTTATTTTTACGAAGGCAGAATATTTAAGGTAACTTGTGAAAAAATTAAAATATGCATCTTGAATAATTAACGACAAATATGTATATGTACAAATATCTAACTTAAAAAAATGGTTTCATCGCACCAAACATTGCAGCGAGCGAAATGGGATAAAAATAATAGTAATTGTTTATCGGACGAGCCACACTTCAGAATTTCTAGCTTATTATGCAGTAAAAAAAGTAAGAAAAACAACCAAACCAAACCTAACCTAACCCATACATAAATAAATCAACAAAAAATATGGAAGAATGAATACAACGTTCTTGTTGTTTTTTCCTACTGTCACATAACCTAACTTTCCGAACTACCTTTAATTTCACTGCTTAGCATTATAAAGTTACAGTTGAAACTGTCCTATTTCTTTTGTTTACAGCAATGTGAATCAAATCAAAAATCCTCAAGTCCTAATTTTTGGTTCTTTTGATTACGTATGTGTTGGGTTTTTGGATGTTTTACTTACTTTTTTAAACCTTGAAAACTATGTGTGGGGATGATTTCTGCGCCCAAAGTATGTATGCTCCTGATTAGCACGTTGAACTGTGCAAAATACTAGAACTTGTAAGAAAAACNATATTAAAAACGGTTTAATAGAAGCATTTCTTTCAAAAAAAGGGCATAATAACATCATAAAAAGAGCATTATGCTAGTTAAGTATCAATGTCGATTAAGGCCAAGTGTCTGTACGTGTTTATTTGAAGACGCCCTGTGTGTGAACTTTCGGTTTTCTGGAGTAGTCGGGCAGGAAAAGCCCTCAGCAGGCCTTCATGGACGCAAAATGGAAAACGTGTGGGTAGTAACAGGATTACGTAATCCACGCAACAGGAGAGAAAAGGGCCAACGACCCAAGGGGTCGTTGCCTCTCGCCAAACGAGATACGGCTTTCTTTATAGCCAATTTAGAACTGATTATTACGTTTTGTATTCGACAAGTAAAGCTTTAGCTTTAAAATTGGATGTTCACTGATTTAGTAGCAAAAAATTGAAACAACCATTTATAGCTCTTCGTCGTGTTTCGTGTAGCGCACATGCAGGAAGCATTAAATTTTTTTGTACTTTCGAAAAGCGAATATCTCTAATTGGATTGGAATATTATTTATAGAAGTTTTTAGATACTTACGCCGAACACAAATCTGGTCGCGAAAATGCTCTCTACTACCCCCAAGTAACTACAGGGATAAAAAGGGGTTATGTATATACCTCTGACTTTCTTTTCTATACTTATCAGTATTATCCGGTACCGATGGCTGGATCCCAACAAAAGTGCCGTAGCTGACGGGTCATCATCATAAGGTGATTAGTCCTAAGATTGCTTGGACACGCACCTCCACTTCTTCCTATCCTGAGCTAATCTTCGTATTTCCCTAAAACTAGAACATCCCATATCCTTAACTATTTGTGAACAGTAATCTAATCTAGGCCTACCTGTACCTGTACTCCTGTTAACTCCTGTTAACTCCTGTTTCTGCTTCTAATATGTCTTTGACTAGACCTTCATGCCTGAGAAGGTGTTCTACCAACCTATTTTTTATTGACTTCCATAGAGTCTTCTGTTTTCCTATTCTTTCTGATACCTTTTCATTTCTAACCTTCTCTATCCATGATATCTTCATCATTTGCCTGTAACACCACATTTCAACGCTTCTAACCTTTTCTTTTCCGCCGCGCCCACCGTCCATGTTTCGCATCCGTACAGCGCCGAGCTCTAAACATACACCTTTTTCGAAAATCTAAATTAATCGTCCGTGAGCATAGAAGTCACTTTTTTACTGAAGACGACTCGAGCCTGCTCTATTCTCTGCTTTATATCCCTACTGCTCCTTCTGTTCTGACTTATCTGACTTCCTAGATATCTAAAATCAGCCACTGTTTCGTCTCCTATCTTTACATTCGACCTTTCCCTACTTTTTCTTCCCTTGTATACTAGTACTTTAGTTTTACTTTTATTTATTTTCATACAATACTGTTTTGTCAATGCTGCTTCCATTTTATTTAAAGCTACCTGTAACTCCACCTTGCTAGATGCTAATACTGCTATATCGTCTGCAAATCTATGCATACTAATATCTTTTACCCCTCTATATTTATCCCTACAGTTGTATTTAAACCGGGCCCACCTTTAATATAAACCTAATTTTAGCTTGTAGGTAAATGAACGTTATGTATACTTATTATTATTACTGCTGCTTTTTGTTTTTTTTTGCTTTGGTCCAATTAATCGGCTGGTACCCGTTCGGATCCTAAGAAAGGCGCCAGGGTACCCAATTCAAACTTGTCGCACCTCTAATATTAGCCTAATTTATCGTGCTATAAAAAATACTGCATACTTTTTCTTTACACTACTTTTTTTATTATCAGGCAGGTAATTTAAAGTTCAGCCATATTTTTCTAATATAATTGTTCTTTAGTTTGGGGGTAAAATTAGGTTTCGTTGATACTCGTCATTAATACCTTCAGTTGATGTAAAACAAAAACATATTAAATTTAATTTATTTTGCTGCTTTTTGAATTTTCCAATGAGACGAGGATTTTTAACTGTGCATTCTCATATTCTTATGATTTTATTCTTGAATTGCAAACAATTTTTTGTTCTCGTTTGGAACACAAACCACTCAGATATTTAAACATCGTTAAAAGGATTTTATTCGATAATCGCTGTTATCTCTAAACAACAGTTTTTTGTACCAAGGATACAGAAGAGGTGGCCGTGATCGAGCGGAGTGTCGTGTTTCTGCGACGACGCATTGCCATGGTGATGCGCATGAATCAGCTCACTTAGCCTGTTGCTTCTTGTTGTCTCGTGGTCTTGCCGGTCTTTAAACGTTCTCTTTGATGGTCGCTTTAAATAATCGACTAATTATTCCTTAATCGAAGTTCATTATGAGTAAAATAGTTCCTAAATGTATGTCGTGGGTGTCCTGGAGGATTTGATCGGAATAAACTAATTAAATTATAATCAAAAACTGTTTTATTTGAGCGTAGCTTCGTGAAAAATTGTACCGTTCGATTCACGTGTGCTTTCTCAACATTTGAATGGATGCATTATGGTCGGTAAGTGATTAATGGCGAAAATTTTTGATATTTTGATCTGTCTCGTAGGGTTCAGCCAGCGTTTGCAATGTAAGCGCAAAAAATGTGTTTATTTACGACATCACATTAGAAACCTCTAAAATTATCAGTGTTTCCCTACTATATTCTGCATGTATTATACATATAAACCTTCCTCTTGAATCACTGTATCTTTTAAAAAAACCGCATCAAAATCCGTTTCGTAGTTTTTAAGATTTAAGCATACATAGGGACAGACAGCGGGAAAACGACTTTGTTTTATACTATGTAGTGAACAAGACATGTTTAGTTAAGTTTATTTACAATTACAAGGTATGACATAGGTTACACTATTCCCCCACCCATAACCTACGTTTTTGCCATTATTTTTGAGGTTATTACGAGATTTGCGGAAATAGATAAGGGGAAACTAGTACCTTTTATGATTTAAATTATCGTGGTTTCTTAAGAAAGTGCCTACAAAGTAGCCAAGTTAATATTTCGTTTAAAAAAATAAAGACTTGGTTTGCATTTTCATAAAATCCCCTATAGTTCTTTTTGTTTAACCTTTTAGCAGGTAGATACCTCGAAAGATAACCCAGAAAAACTTAATGGAAAACTGTACATTTCGCTTACAGGGACTGATTTAAAAAGTATGGATAATGTACCTAGACTGCCATTTTAATTATGTACGAGTATTAATAAGTTAAAAATTTAGGTGTATTTCAAATAATGGAAGGTATTTAAATTATATTGCAATGCACAACAAAAGGAAAAATAGTAGGCACCTGCCTACAAAACAAATCCACAGGTGTGATAAATGCTCAGGTCTTTTTGCTTTGAGATTATTTTTTTTTATATATCGCCATTTCTACTTAACCGACTTCACTTTGAAATATTGGAGTATTCAGATAAACAATAAATTTTACCTTTAAAATTGCTTGAAACATTTTTATAAATAAAAACTTCGTTATTTTAACAATAAACTTAAAAAATCTTCTCTATAATAAAAATGGATCTCTACTTAAAGCTTACTTTTTTACACAATTTAAAATATTAATCTATGTTTTTTGTCTAACATCTGAATTTTGTTTCATATCGTATACCTACATTCACATTAATTTTTTGTTTGTAAATTGTAACGGCAGGAATCTTTCAGGTAACTCTCGGTCCCTTTGGGGCCAATCCGGGACTTTCGCGGTCGGGGACATTTACGATACAGTAATTAAATGGGACTTTTACGGTTCTTACCCGTAATAATGTATTTATTGACAGTTACGGTTCGGGTAGAAACATCTTTAGTGAAACATTTGTCTGTTTCTACCTGAATAAATATATCAATAAGGCTGGGGACTGCAAATTTACCAATTAATTACTACTGCAAATGTCTTGGATGGCAAATGTCCTAACACCCTTGGGGTATGTAAACTACAGCAACTCATAAAATGCATAGTTGCCATCTGTCTAGGGATTTTCCGAGAGTATGGTTGTGTGGTTAGGGTTGGAGTATGGTTAAGCATAGACACTACATACGAACGGTTTACATTTTTCAGAAAAATGAATCGGAAACTGTATTATAAATAATGCTCTGGTAAAAATATTTTCTGAAATACATATACCGCCTTGACAAACAATCCATTACTTACAAGTCGATAGATTTTCCTCTTAACAAATAAGGGTAGAATAGATATACAGGGGCAAAAGATTATTATGCTTAGATTTGCAGATGATATAGCAGTGTTAGCATCTAGCGAGGAAGACTTAGAGATAGCTGTAAATAAAATGGAAGCGGTACTGACAAAAAAAGATAGGCGACGAAAAATTAGAAGAAGTGGCTGATTGTAGGTATCGAGGAAGTCAGATAAGTCAGGACGAAAGGAGTAGTAGGGATATAAAGCAGAGGATAGCAGAAGGCCGTGTCACCTTCAATAAAAAGAAGTCACTTCTATGCTCGCGAACGGTTAATTTAGAAATTCGAAAAAAGTTGTTAAAGGTATCTGTTTGGAACACGGCGCTGTACGGGTGCGAAACATGGGCAGTAGGCGCGGCGGAAAAGAAAAGTTTAGAAGCGTTCGAAATGTGATGTTACAAGCAAATGATAAGGATACCGTGGATAGAAATGAAGAGGTGTTAGAAAATATAAGAGAACAAAGGACTACAGAAGTCAATAAGAAATAGGTGAAATAGGTTGATAGGACACTTTCTCAGGCATGAAGGTTTAGTCAGAGACATATTAGAGGCAAAAACCGGAGTTAGGAGGGGTAGAGGTAGACCTACATTAGATTACTGTTCGCAAATAGTTAAGAATGTGCGTTGTTTTAGTTTTAGGTAAATGCGAAGATTACATCAGGATAGGAAAGAGTGAAGGTACGTGTCCAACCAGACTGACGACCTTATGATGATGATGACCTTTATTAATACGTTAAGAAAAACTCAATATTAATGAATCAATTATTAGTCTTCTATTAAAGTTTCTTTTCGTTAATTAGGTAATTCAATTAAATTGAGAAATTAAATAAAACAAAATTTTTATCTCCAATATGTTTAATGCTCACAGCGGCAGATACAACTTTTACCCTACGTCTTCTATCAACAAAATAATAAACTACATTATTTCTTAACACCAGTGACAACACGCAGCAATATAATAATGATCTCGAAAATATGTAGGTAATATGATGCGATTATTTCACGTTCAATAACATCGAGAGGCCGTTTTGTAGTGTTTATTATTGGTATAGGTACGGTATAGGTATACCATCTTCTTTTATTTCTTATCTTTCTTGTTATTAAACTATTAGGTACGTGTCTCTTATTAAGCGTAAAACACCTTTGTGTCGTAAAACAACAATTCTTTATAACATTTACAACAACTATAAAATATCTATGCCTCTGTACTGGCGTTGTTGTTATCGTTTTTTTCCTCTTGCTTTAGTAGTACATATTTATTTAAAGTCAAATTTAAACGTTTTATAAAAAATGCATACAAAATACATATAGCAATATAACTTTCAACATAGATAAGGCATGCCTAAAAGGCGGTTATAATATTTATCTCGTTCTTTTTTTTATGTTTTATCGTCGTTGCTTCAAATCGCTTACAGATTAGAGGAAACTGAAATGTTTCGATCATGCAAAATTAACAAAAGAACACACCCCTTAGAAATTTTTTGTACAATTTCTTGTTGTCATATCCGTAATGCAAAAAATACACGTATTGTACCTACCTAAGATCTATTTTTAATCAATGATATACGTATTTATACATGTAGTATCTACATGTATTCGTTAATTTATTATCTAATTACACAAAGATACTGCAAAATGTCCGTATACTTCGGAATATTACAATTTTTCGCTAGGGAATTTATTAAAGACTCTTCCAGACTAAGGAGAAATAAAATGGAAATGTACAATACGTTAAATTTATAATGCGTAAGATACAGTTAGCTTGTTTTATTTTTGATCTACAGCGGTGACACTAATAAAGATATTTTAACAACGAAAAAGCCTCTAAGAACAAATTTCCGTTAGAGCGATTTTTCTATATTATTTTCTTTATTATTGGTGGACTTTTAGCATGTTACGCCTGTAGAATGACAGAAAATTTTATTTTTTTTATTATAGAAACAAAAAATACTTTCTGTAAACATTCCAGTATTTTTCTTACCTTTTACTAATAAATGCATTTCAAAACTGTTGTACGGTAGAAAATTTAAATTGAGCAACGCGTGCACTAAAAAAACATGAAACACAATTGGATAAGTCTTCAAATCAATCATATATTGTATTATTTTATTATGATTGTAAAAGTAAAGTTGCCTAGTTCTATTTCGTAAATTCGCGTTCTGATTTTGATTTGTTATGTAGTCTGAAAGCGCCCTTATATATATATATATGTTAATATATCATAATGAAATGTAATCTAGTGGACACAAATCCGAATTGTTAACAATAACACAAAATGTATTACATGCTGAGTATACTAAGTACAAAACAAATGTACTGTAGTTATTATAAATGATGTTACTTATTTAGGTATGAGTTGTCGGTCCTTATACATATAAAAAATGCAGTGCGTGTTAACTTTGGGGCCGCGTTACAATCTATTATTTACTACTTAATGAAAACATAGACGTTTTCGAGATGTTTTTCATCACGCAACGCGTTTACGTGTAATATTATCGAATATGTCACAGTTATAAAAATATGCGTTAGAGATAGTTCAGAATCTCATGAACCAAACGTAGAGCTGCGCGTGTTAAAAAAATGACACAAGTTGACGGCTGAGTCAATGTTTTCGTAATGTCCACCTCTCGCGCTTGTGAAGGCGCATGAGATTTTGAACTGGCTGTACAAATCTTAACAACGTCATATTATATAAAACTTGTTGCGACGCGATGGTACGTATTTTATATTTATGTACTTATATAAATTTATATTCGATTCATTTTGGAAAGTTGACGATATTTTACTGGTGCTAGTCGACACATAGAGTTCATAAATATCGATGAGAGCATTATTTCAAATCAAAGAGATAAAACAAGGACCGGAAGTCCTTGTTCTCAACTGAACTAGAAACTACGTACTTTTCCTTAACAGCTAAAAAAGTTGAACTTGCGAGCATTTTGTCAACTACTCTCATTAATTAATATTCGTTTCATTTTTTTCTCTCTATTTCATCTTTACTGCATAGTATTATTAATACCACTATTTCTTTTAGCTTCAACCAAAAAATAGACTATATATAAACATAAAAACAATCAACAACAATTATTTAGACTACTGCGGTAATCATTAACAGCTGCCATCATGCGGGGGACCATTGTTTTTTTTTCTTCTATTTATTTTTACGAAGGCAGAATATTTAAGGTAACTTGTGAAAAAATTAAAATATGCATCTTGAATAATTAACGACAAATATGTATATGTACAAATATCTAACTTAAAAAAATGGTTTCATCGCACCAAACATTGCAGCGAGCGAAATGGGATAAAAATAATAGTAATTGTTTATCGGACGAGCCACACTTCAGAATTTCTAGCTTATTATGCAGTAAAAAAAGTAAGAAAAACAACCAAACCAAACCTAACCTAACCCATACATAAATAAATCAACAAAAAATATGGAAGAATGAATACAACGTTCTTGTTGTTTTTTCCTACTGTCACATAACCTAACTTTCCGAACTACCTTTAATTTCACTGCTTAGCATTATAAAGTTACAGTTGAAACTGTCCTATTTCTTTTGTTTACAGCAATGTGAATCAAATCAAAAATCCTCAAGTCCTAATTTTTGGTTCTTTTGATTACGTATGTGTTGGGTTTTTGGATGTTTTACTTACTTTTTTAAACCTTGAAAACTATGTGTGGGGATGATTTCTGCGCCCAAAGTATGTATGCTCCTGATTAGCACGTTGAACTGTGCAAAATACTAGAACTTGTAAGAAAAACAATTACTAAAATAATTTTAAGTTTTTTTCTCTCTTCTATAATTATTATTATAATTTATTGCTCATATAAGAGAAGATACACGAATAGCAAAACTTAATTATTTGTATTCACTCCGGAGTGTACAATTTTATTAAAGTAAATTAAAGTATTAATTCGAATAATAACAGTTACAAAACAATTTATGTTCTCTCAGCACATTCACATTACGTGTACATAAAAACGTAATTCTAAATTTCTCTTAATTCTTTTAATTTTTTATTAAACGAATGGTTTATTATTTATATTATTTTATCCCATTTTTCTAGACATGACAAGTACCCAGAATTGCGTGTGATTTTTATTTGTATATATGCAGGTATGTAACAGCTAATGGTAACAAACGTATACGAGGATTGTTGAAAAAGTTGCAATAAATATTTGGCCGTCGCATGTAGGCTCATACCGTCACGTTTTGGTAGAGGTAATTTAAAATGACATGTCCCGCGGCCTTGAGTTGCGTAGTACCGAAAATTCCGTCCATTCATTGATTTATACGTTTCCATGTCTTACTGTCACTTTTTGCAGTGGACCTTAGTCTCTATCTCAGGTTGTATAGAATAACAACCGTGTCGATGTATTCCGAATGTACAATACGCATGCTAAAGGTTCATGTCATTCTACGCTACCTATAACAGGGTGTTACCCACCCAGCGATACTCCGATCGTTTCAGCCAACAACTGACGGTACACCAAACGAGATTTATTATAAAATATTACCTATAAAAAAAAAAAAGAAAGAGGGAAGCGTGCGAGTTCCGTCCACGCCTCCCCGCGATTTTTCTTTTGCTTTCCTAATTCGAAACGACAAAATGATGAATTCTTTTATTCTCTCTATACAAACAATGAACTTAATACTACTCGGTGATCGCTACACAGTAGGTGTCAATATATACAAAATGTTTTGGTAAATTCCCGCGCAAATGACAAATTCGCGAATGAGTTTTTATGATGAGGCGTCGTGGTGTTGGCGGTGTTTTTGCGGTGGGGGTGGGTGGTGGGTGAGTGGCGACGAAGAGACCAGCTCCGACGGCGGCATTATACGTCCTCGTACTTGGCCAATTTATTCTGTAGCATCAAGTTTTCTTTTTTCAATCTTTCGAGTTCATTTCGCAAGCTCACGTTCTGCAAAACCAATGCAAATGTTGATTAGTTTCTAAGCACAAGAACTTAAGTGGTTATGGTAATGGGTAATGAGACTGACAACCAGAGATGTGATTCATATGAAATATGCAAAATTTAAAATGCAAATACAAAATAAAAACTACCTATTTTTATCTTGCATAAATACTTTTTTGAGAAAAGCGTTTTGTATTTTATTTAAAATACTTTTTTGTCATGTTAGCTAGGAAAGCTCGTTTTGCATGCTATGAAATAGGGAAGAAATGGCCTCTTTTCAGCCTTGTTTTAGTCGGGAGGAAATGAAATTAGTCTTTTGAGCGCATGCGCTGAAGTTTGTGGGCATGCGCAGAAATCAGTTGTTCAATGACAATGTCTTTCTAACCTCTAAATCATTTACTCTTATTTCACCAACTATCAATTTAACGACGAGCTTTCCGCCTTCGGCTCTGGTGGCAATTCACATGCAGTCTGAAAAAACCCTGTTTCTTCCCTCGATACGTAATGTACTATTACAAACGTATTTTCTATTTGTAAAATGCAAAATACATGTTTCGCCATTGAAAGTTTTTCTAGTGTCACCCATCAAACATTATATAAAATGATGAATGAATGTTGCTCACATTGACCATTGAAGGCATTAAAAGCTTAAAAAGGGGACAAAGAGGCATTCCATGAATTCCTTCTAATTCTTTAACTGAAGAGAGCCCAAAAAATTCTAAACTCCTAGGAAATGGATAATCTAAAATATTGGATAGATATTGTTCTTCGGGTTCAATGTCATGGTCCATGGAATTTTAAAGTTACAAACTGATATCAGCACCTGCCAAATTACTACGTATCGTACCTTTGCACGAAACGAAAATGTTGATGCTACATCAATAAAATTATTTGCAACCCTATTTCGGCTCTGATCTTTCACGCTAAACAAACTATTTTGGAACCAGTGACTTTTCTATTTAAAGCGAGTGACAGGGGAATCACATACACATATAGAAGAATTATTTGAGAACAATAACATAAAGATAGAAAAACTGTATCTCAATCACTTCAAACATTAATTGATTATTATCTTTAAAGAACCAAAAGCATTGCCTATATTAGGGTGAAAGCAGGGAAATTCAATTCACAGCCAACATCATACTGTAGAATTTTCGTTAGCTGTGCGCACTCATCTTCCGTTGCATACTGAAATGTGTCAAAAATAATTTTGATGAATTTCTGTATTAAAGAAATGATTAGGGAAAATGTTTGTTTTGTAAATACATGTAAAACGTGGTACATAAATGTTTTCTTACTTCTTTTTCCAAATATCCCGCTCGTAGGGCGATCTGGTTCTCTTTCATTCGGCGGGCGTCCCTCGACCGTTTCGCGGCGAGGTTGTTCTTCCTCCGGCGCGCCCAGTACTTATCGTCCTTGAGGTCGTCGGGTACGAACTGCTTGCGTGACTTCTTGATCAGCGGCTGCGGTTTGAGCTCTTCGTCTGAAAACACTCTAGTCCGTGGGTCGAAATCGCGACAACTCGACGCCATTGATAGCGCTTCAGAAAAGACTGTATTTTAGGACATTAGTATTTTTGTTCTAACCCGGGCGTCACTCAAACGCTAATATTCTCAAAATTTACGGTGCTTTTTTTAATCTTCTTCCATAAAGACCAAAATATATACGTGAACTGACCTGCTTGGTCACCGAGTACTACAAAAAGCCTCACTAAATATTTATAAGTAAAAATATTTAATTATGTTCAATGTTTTTAGATAGTCTTTTGCAGTAATTATCTAAATCTAAAAATTATGACTTTACAAAAAGATATAGCTGTTTACTTATTTTTACAATTTTTGCAATGCTGTTTTGTACGAGCCTATCAAATATATAGCTTATTTCATAATTGGAAAAATTTAATTTACACTATGTCTACTTGTTTTCTAATCATCGTGTATATACAAGAAATATTAAAATTACGCCAAGATTAGTAAAGAAATTTTAAGAAAATCACAATATAATGTTTTGGTAAAAGTGCCCGGCATTGTAACTAACATGATCAAAAATATCATTTATCCATAACTCCACATAATAAGGTAATATTATACGTGAAGTTAAGTAAGACTTTTTAGAAGCGCAAATCGCTAGATGGCGTTTAATCGTCTTTTTAACTTTATAATATAATCTTGCCAAAGTTGGTTGTGAATTATATCTCTCTTTTTAGAATGTATGTTGCATGATTTTAATTTTTGCAGATTGTAGCAATTAATAAATTGTAAAAAATGTAGATAATAGTAAGACAGCGTTATATAAAATATTTCTTTAACAAAAAAATTTCAATTAACAGCAGACAGAAAGTTCTTACGAAATTTAGCAAGGCTTGTGTATTTTGCCAATTCAACTGCGACATAGTTTTTCATAAAAATATTAACATCGCAAGAAAAGAAAAGATTGTGCAAATAAATTAATAAATGCCTTTTCTCCCTTATCAATTTTAATTTGCCGTAATCAATTCAGAACTGTTTCAGGTAAAAATATTTTTATTTCTGAAGAAAATTCCGAAGATTCGCTCAAATCCAGATGAGCATTACGTCGGAATTTTGTGGAGAAATATTAAGGATTTTTAACGGAACATTTGATTACTACAAATTAATTGCTAATGTTTTTGTATATTTTCTTTTCTTTAGGTATTTAGGTAAAGTCGAAATTAAACAATTAATAAAAAACAAAAATGTCCTTATAACATGTCCCTTTGTTATTTAATATATTCTTAAAGTCCTTGTAATCATGCAATCATTTCAATTTTGATTGCAAAGCTCCTTCAAGGTTTTATGCAATGCAGAAAACGGCAATTTATAAACATGTAGCTTTTCTAATGGATACAAACCAAAAATTGTCCTTGAGGCAGCCTTGAAATCTCGAATGAAACGTAGCGACAAGATCAAGGGATCGAACTTTATCGTAAATAATGATAAGCTTACAGAGAGAAGGATTTACAGTGAATAATGATTTCGAAGGTGGATTTAGAAATGGTACATTTAAGTTGAGAAAGACACAAAAAGGGAATGAAAAAAAATGAACGTACAAAACTGTGCTATTTTTCATTAAATTTCAGTTTCGTTTAAATGTTTGACCGTAATGTTTGAATAGCATTGACAAACTAGGTATGAGGAAGCGAAATGCAGATGCGGAAGTAATAAATGTGAATTTTATACGGTGAAACAAAGAAACATGATTTCATTTCAGAGGCGTGGTAGGTGTTACTTAAATGTAAGAAATGCATACTTTAAATAATAATTTCGAGCAATACCTACCTACGTAAAAAGATGCGGATGAAACTGAAACATAAAATATGATCAATGTTTAATTAAAAACAAAAAATAATAACAATAATAACAATTGCAAAAGTAGAGTAGTAATGATGAGCAGCAGTCAAATTGGCAAAACGATGTACAGAATTTTCGTTTGGATTCAGAAAGGGGAAAACTGATTTGCACAAATTATTGTACGCTACGAATTACGTGAGGAATGATGTGAAAATGACGAAAATGTGAAAACTCATGCACAGTAAAGGGCATTAACTCAATTTTTAATACTAATTTCGCGCGTTGTAGAAATTCGACTAACATCCTTTCAAATAAAATAATGCTACATTTTAAGATTACTACAGATGGCGTTACCGCGCAATTTGTGGTATTTTATAAAACGCGCTGTTAAGACAGCAGGTAAAAATTGGTCTGCGTTTTGTCGAAGCTGTCTGCGACGCGCCGATGAGATCCAAAAAGATCGAAATCGCGAACCACGTCTGGCAGTTTCGACAGAATACAGACCATTTCGAATTATTTTATACGATTATGGTAACGTGCCTATCACGTTCAGGTGAGCTACGCCGGAATTCGTTTCAGCAAGTAGATATCCATATATTTAAATGGACCTTCTTGGAGCATACGTAATCCTAAAATGTAGCATTGTACTACAGATGGCGTTTACCGCGCCATTTGTGGTATTTTATAACTTCCTTTCAATTGAATAACATAATATCAAATTGGATTAACCTCAACTTTTGATACAAATTGCAATTATTACAATCGCAATTGCAATTCGTACCTGGGCAGATTATAACCAATGAGGTAAAGCGCCCGATGGTTATAGGTTAGGTTTTGTTTCTGTAAAATTATAATCATTATCATCAAAAGGTCGTCAGTCCTAAAACTGGAACATCCCGCATCCTTAACAATTTGTGAAAAGTAATTTAATCTAGGCCTACCCTCTTCCACTTAGCTTCTATTTCTGCTTGTAATATGTCTCTAACCAACCCTGAATTATCTGACTTCTGTTTTGTCAATACCGCTTCCATTGTTTTTAGGTCATATCTCTCTTTGCTAGATGCTAATCCTGCTATGTCATCTGCAAATTTAAGGATACAAATCTTTTTTTCATAAAGTTGTCCTGTCTTTAATGACATTTATCGCATCTTCGATATCATCTTCTAATTAATTATTTGTCGCCATTTTTTAAATTATCATCATTATAACGTCGTTAGTCCTAAGACTCGTTGGACACGCACCTCAACTCTTTCCTATGTATCCTGTGGTAATCATCGCATTTCCCTAAAACTAGAACAACTCACATCCTTAACTATTTACGAAAAATAATTTAATCTAGGTCTAGCTCTACCCCTCTTAAGTCCCGTTTCTGTCACCAATATGTCTCTGACTAGATCTTCATGCCTATTTCGCCTATTTCTTATTGACTTCCATAGTTATTTGTTCTCCTCTTTTTGACATCCTGTCCCATTTAACATTGTCAAAAGTGTTTTCGTCTGCATCTACGAATCCTTTGTATGCGCTCTTTCCTTTTTCTATTGTTTTCTCTATTGTAGTCTATAAGGTGAAAACGCCCTCTCATGTTCATCTGTTTCTTCAAACTAAGACGGCGTAAGGTTTATTTAAATGAGCATTTTTTTTGCATTACATCAAATACTTATGTTTAATCCAGTATAAGACAGGTTCGCGTAAAAATGATGCAATATTCAATATTGCATTGCGATTGGAAATCTTAATTTGATTATTAGAAGCGATTGCGAACAAATTGTGTCGGTAGTAATTAGCAGGTGCCGGATATGTCTTTATAAAAAGCAAACTGCTCATAGTTAATTAATTCTTTTTGCACTATTAAAATAGCAATTTGTTAACTTCCTGTACCGATTGCCATTTAATGCTGGTAGGTGCCAGAAACACTACCGCATATCGCAAGTTGTAGCAGGCTGGGAACGGACCACACCAATGTTTACACCGTTTCATTCTTTTAATGTTCATTATCTTATTTTATAAAGCGCAATCAATTAACTTGATAGTAGGAAGTAACTGAATTACGACATGAACAATTTTTTAAATAACGGTGAGTAACTTGAGAATTTAGAAGAATTTTTATGGGGTTTGATATGCATTCAAGTGATTTAATTTTTGAATTAATTTTTATCATTACAAAAAAAAAACCTAATTCAATGGCGGTATTTGTAACTAAGGAAAGCAATGTGATATTATGGGTTTTTGTAGGGAATTTTTTTTGGGTGCATGCAGTTTTTCTACCTAGGTCACATGCGAGAATGTCCGCCACATTAACCAATAAAATAATAGAAACTACAAAAATCTTCGATTATTTGTGGTTTTTCCTAAACGGAACATAAAAATATAAGAAAATGGTATCAAAAAATACAATTGACGCTTCAAGAACATCTACATCTTCTTCGTCTGATGAATTTTCGTAAATTTTGAATATAGTTAATTATCTGATATTCATCATCATCATAAGGTCGTCAGTCCTAAAATTAATTGAACACGCACCTCCACTCTTTCCTATCCTGAGCTAATCTTCGCATTTCTCCAAAACTAGAACATCCCACATTCTTAACTATTTGCGAACAGTAGTCTAATGTAGGTCTATCTCTACTCTTAACTACTGTTTCTGCCTCTAATATGTCCCTGCGCTGTCCTCTGCTTTATATCCCTACTACACCTTCCGTCCTGACTTATCTGACTTCCTAAATACCTAAAATTAGTCACTTCGTCTAAACTTTCGTCTCCTATCTTTATATTCGCTTTTTCTCTACTTTTTCTTCCCTTGCATTCCACTATTTTAGTTTTACTTTTATTTATTTTCATACAGGATGTTAATACTGCTATATCTTGTGCAAATATAAGCATGCTAATCTTTTGTCCCTCTATATCTATCCCTATAATATTCAATTTCATAATCTTTATTTTGGCTAAATAATAGATGAGCCCATATTTTCTTTTTACAATTGTGTATACGACACTCCCCTTGTTCCATGAAATCTTACCAAAGTGGCTTAAGAATCACAAGGTAAAAAACTACTCTTGCTATGGCTGTCGTGTTCCGGTAATACTGTTTCCGCTCTTGCTTTACCGCATTAGTTTGAGTGTACCTCATTATTACAATGTTTACGTATACTACTGTATTTATTTATGTTATAAGCGAATACTGAAAACGTAAATTTAAAAACAATCTTTATTTCAATTTAATTACTTATTTGATTGTGTTTTCTCTTTTACAATTAAGGTGACCTTTATTGTTGCATTACGTAATTTTGCATACGATTATGGATACGTAAAAACTTACACATCCCACTCGTAAATGACATCTTACTGAATTTTAATTAGTAGGTACATACTGGTATGTAATTAACAGAGAAACAATCGATCGTCCCTTTATCTTTCCTGTTGACTTTTTTTAAAGTTTTTGATGTTGAATATTCTACATATACCTATTGACACATGTATCATTCATCATTTTTGCTACTCGTGAAATCGTCGTTTCCAGACCTAGAACTGTTTTTCACAAAAGTGTGACGCGTGAACTATGTGGCCAATCGGCCCGCGCGCTTCTTTCATTAGCGTGGTGTTCTAAAACCATTAATTGGGTATATGTTATATACGGGATGTTCTACCTAAGGCTGTTAACAAAGTTTACTCAAATTCAAACAAAGAAACCAAAAAAGTAAAAATATATTGAGTGTTCCATTTAAAATAAGAAAGTCATGAAGCGTCCGGAAGAAATGGAACACCATGTGTGACTGAAAATATTTCCTGTATATGATTGCAGACCATTTTTATAAAAACATTTATTTGTTATACTTCATTTACTTTTTCTAGCGATGTGCCCCTTCCAATGTCATGGATGCACGCTGGCAAAATCGTAGGTAGGGAGAAAAAAGCTCATTATACTCTCGACTCTTGTTCATTAAACATACTTTTTCATTCAGTACCTGCCAAAAGTTTTGTTCAATCATGAACAGTAGTGCGAGTCGAAGACAAGCGTTAAGGCCTTTAATATGTCTTCAAATCTAAATAAACATCTCGTTGATTTTTTGAGTAGTAATTGGTACCAATAATAGCACATCTAAGCAATGCAATTTTAGTGGAAAAAATGGTCAATTTTTCCGTGCAATACTGTACGGATTATACACTCCTCACCGGTTAAGAGTTTGGCCGAGAGTTGTCTCCTTTCTTTTCTGGCCTAGTGCTGTTCTTTTCTACTTTGCGCCGGTCAAACTAAAGGTCACATCGTTAGAGAAATTAAACGAAAGTATAAATGCATAATTACAGAGTTATGGACGAAAGAACCTTAGGTTGGGTTAGGTTAAGTAGAACACCCTGTATATCTGTGACATGAGCAAACACCGTTTCCTTATTACTATTGAGCATGGAGTATATCTATCGGTTTTCACTGGACAATTTATGCTTAAGTAAATCGTTAAAATAACTTTTACGATTTACCATTAAATTGTAGGTTTCAATTAAAACTTAGCCTTAAAAGTACCCTTTACTGCGCTTGATAGGTATTAAATAGGTGTGTATGCAATTTGCCAACAAAAAACGCTTTCCGATAAGATCAGCGAAGTATGTCAAAATAATAATCTCGTTGCAAATATCAAATGAAATTCGCGGAAATTAATTAAAACAATTTTTAGTTATTTTAAAAGTTGTAATATACTACATACATATAGGTAAGCAGGTAATTTACTATTATTATTTTACTTATATACTTTCCGTACTTACGTTTTACATTCCGACTATCTCTAGTCTTATCAAGATTTTTTTTCTAAATGCTTGTTTTATGAATTCCTTATGAAATGTTGCAATTTCGTCCTGAGTACAATAGCGAAATAAATTACTTACTGTTTCCGTACCAGTAAATAAATAATCAAAAGTAATTTACAGTTATCGTTTGCGTTTGTTGTTAACAGCACAATGAATAATATGATAACATGAAAAGGAATAGTGTGGGTATAGCATACAATGATGATCCACTGAATCAAATTCAAGTTTCACGATGTATAGTTGCGATGATAATAAAATAGGTAAGGTAGACAGGCTATTATATATGACTTACGGATTTTTAATTAATGATCTAAACGTTTGTTGTATCCAACTCATTGTATTATACAACCCTTCTAAAGAAAACACCAGAAATGGCGCGGTAAATGCCATCTGTAGTACAATGCTACATTTAGAAACGAATCCCGGCGTAGCCAACCTCAACGTAATAAGCACGTTACCATAATCGAATAAAATAATTCGAAGTGGTCTGTATTCTGTCGAAACTGCCAGACGCGGATCGCGATTTCGATCTTTTTGGATCTCATCAGCGCGTCGCAGGCAGCTCCGACAGAACACAGACCAACTTATAAGTTAGCTACGCCGGGATTCGTTTCAGCAAGTAGATATCCATATATTTAAATGGACCTTGTTGAAGCCTACGTAATCCTAAAATGTAGCACATTGTACTACAGATGGCGTTGATCGCGCAATTTGTGGTATTTTATAAAACGCGCTGTTAAGACAGCAGGTAAAAGTTGATCTGTGTTCTATCGGAGCTGTCTGCGACGCGCTGATGAGATCCAAAAAGAACGAAATCGCGATCCGCGTCTGGCAGTTTCGACAGAATACAGACCACTTCGAATTATTTTATTCAACCCTTCTAAAGTAAAACGGCCGTCCATAAAATATATTTCATATTATTATTTCGTCATATTATCACCTTTCCGATTCTAAAATCGCTACGTCAACCCCCACCGTTCTCCCCCACGTAACAAAACCGTACAGCCAGACTGGACCCCTCTACCCCCAATTTTGGTTACGTAATTTATAGACAGCCCCTAACGAAAATGTACAATGTAAGTAGCAGTTGATACTAATTGGTAACTAAAAATTTTTTGAGTGTTTCTATCCATACTCGGGTTCCAGTGTAAAGCTGGAGGATAGAGTGGAAGGTCCTATTCAGTTTTGCAGGGGTGGTAGTTGAGAAAAACAAAAATGAATACAGAAATAAAGGTAAAAGAAGTGAAAATTAAAAAAAGAAACTCCAGCACATGATTCTAAACATATTCGGTCAATGTTTTGATGGTGACATCTTTACTGATGAAACGTGAGCATTCAATTTTCTAAATATGAAAGACATTTACGCCCTTATCATCACCATCTTCAGTCCAAAGACTGGTTTGACACGTATCTCCATCAACCTACATCTCTAACGATTTGCAAACAATAATTTAATCAATGTCTGCATCTACCTCTCTTAACACCTGTCTGCCTCTTATTTGTCTCTAACTAGCCCTAAGGGCTTCTATTTCATTTCCGAAGCGCCCACCGGTAACGTTTCACACCCATGCAAAATCTTAAGTGTTAACTAATAGATTACTTGGTAATGACAACTCGAAAATTGTCCGGAACGCTAGTAGATAGTAGACATCAATTCTTTCGCATTTTGCGATTTTTTGATTCACGTATTATGAAACTTGAACTTGATTCGCCTTAAAATTTACTTTTTTTCTGATTCTTGTTGTAAACTTACTCGAGTCAGCGGGTGAAGGAGGGTTGATGGTGTCTGGACTCATGCAGTCGCTAGGACTGGGCGATCGCTCCCTTTTTGTGACTCCGTGTCCACTGCTAAGGGATGCTGACCCATGAGAACCTAGACCGTCCATTGAGACACCATTTTCCGACAAGAACTCGTCCAAGTCCACATACTAAAAAGAAAAAAGGTTCATCATTATTTCACTCCTTTTCTGCTTTTCTCATTGCGTGGGTTCGTCTAGAGTTACGGCGTGTTAAAGTAAAAACAATAATTGGATATTAAATCCTTATAATTGGATATGGGAAGGAAAAACATTTTTAATGCGTAAACATCTTATGTGACGGTAGAATATAGATCCAATTTTCTATGTCTATAATCACAAATGTGCAAAATGTTTTTTTTTTAAGAATTTAAATACAAAATGCAAATACTTTTTTGATTTGCTATTTCAAATGTAAAATACAAAAAAAAATCCCTTTTGTATTTTAAATGCTACATGCAATTCCATGGATCATGACATTGGTATCAAGATTGAGAAAATTTTTGATCTTTTTATTAAAATCAAAAAGTGTGTCATTTATTAATTTTTTTTTGCCTTCAGAAAGCATAATGATTATTGTATTATGACAGTTTAAAAAGTTAGTAGCTAGCGTGGTTTCGTCAGCAACAGTGCTTTCCTTCAGTAAATTATTCAGAAACGGACTCGTGGCTGAGTTGATCGCAAAACTGGTATTCTCATTCAAGTATTTTAATGGAGACATACAATTTTTTTTTTGTTTATTAATTGTCTTCTAAATTTTTTGTTATGACGATATCTTTTTAGCACCTTGAACCCTGTTAAACTGAATTCTACGCAAATGCAATCGTAATGGAACTGTTTAAGATTCATCAAAGTTAATAAGAAAAGGGTTCTTAAACTTCCACCGACAGAACCCAGTGAGTCTGTGTATGAGAGATGAGCGCTGCGGCGAATGCCAAATAAATCGGGATTGATATTCGGAAAACGCGCCAAGTTGCAAATTTTGCAGCCACGCCTGTTGGTTTATTCATAGATGCGTTCCCAAATCGGTTTCCGTACCAATAATAATAATCGCAAATGTATTATTGACTTTAGATTAGTGATGAGCAAAATTCGTCTTGATCTTGCGAAACTTTAACACCAAGACTGGACCAAAATAAAATGTTTTAATATTTAATATATATACCATTAATAATATTTATGATAATTAAAAAAATTGTACTTAGAAGAATTACTAAAAAAGTATTAGATTAAATGAACAAAATCAAGACTCAACACGCAAGACCAAGATCAAGACTAGAAGTATTTAAGTAAGACCAACACCAAGACTGAAACCTTCTTAGTCATGTTCTTGCTTAGCACATCACTAGTTTAGATATGTCAAGCAGGAACATAGAATATGGAAAAAACACTGATCCAGATGATTTAATCATAGGAAAAAAAATATCAGAAGGAAGCATTGAGCGTCATTATAGAAGGGAGGCTCTTTCCAGTAAAGAGTGCTCTTTGTTTTGTTAGTTTTTAGTTTTAAATAACGAAAAGATTAGTGGTTAAAGTGTTAACGTTATTTTAGTACAGTGACGCATCGACGGTAGCAGGTAGGGTATTTAGGTCTAGATCCCCACATCAGGATCAGAAAAAAAAAACAAAATTCAACGTTCAATTACAGTTACTATTTGATAATATTTCAATTAGTACAACATACGGGCTGGCCTTATCAGCATTTGTTCCGGATTTGGGATTTATTAGAGGATCCACTTTGTCGTTTTCAATCAGGAACTAAGCAGAAATATCCTTTTTTTTTAATGTCCCATTTAAACTGATTTGGTCCTGATGTAGATAGCCCCGGAACTTACCCTACTAAGCCTGGTTCTACCCTATCTGAACCACACAAGGTAGTCATAACTGGACCAAATGTTTTAAAGCGTAGTTATACATATTTCTGATCCGGCCCAAATCAGATAACATGATCAGGATGAGGTTGTCTAACTTAATTATGTCCATAAAGGGTAGCTATCCGGGAAGGGCACTGTCTAATAACACGTTTAATTTTTGGCCAGCGTTGTCAGACCAAGAGGAATTTCCTTAGATCTAGGGAATTTTGAGACAGCTTTTAGGAAATAGGGGACTTTTACATAATTTATTATATAATTTAATTTTTGTGTCAAAGGGGTTCTCATTGTTTAAAAGTTGCATGCAGTTTTTGATTAAATTTTTCCCTCATCCATATCACACCTCGTCACATTAAGCAATTCCCTCTCTCCCTTTGTTTGCAAACTTATTTTATGAACGACCTTTATACATATTAAAAATTTATTTTTATTCAAGTCTTTTTATTTTATCACAACGTAGACATTTAGTGAAAAATATTGTAAAGGAAACATTAGCTAATTGAGTGTTCAAGGCATGACAGTTTTTCTATGCGTTTTTTTCTAATACATATTACCAACGAGCACCATATTCAACAATTATACAGATAAGTAGTAGTTGGTAGGTATACAGACGGTTGGAAACTAAAAGGATTAATCGTATGTTATATTGTTTTGAAAGGAATTCTTTACAGGTACATATTATAACACTTCATGCGGTTTTTCCAAGTTTGTTAAATGCATTAAAAATAATTGCATTGCGAAAACAACAAATTACAACAAAACTATCTTGAGAATTGACTTTTAAAGTATCAATCAGTCGGATTAATAGTACAGCTTCGTTACAGGTTATATATTATAGACTAGCATCTAAAATACAAATTGATCACGACATGCATTTTAATGAGACCGTTCACGCATAACACATGTAATAATAGACTGTGGTGGTTATTAATTAGGCCCCTTGATCTTTTTCAAGGAACTGAACGACCAGAAACTCTATATTTATATACAGGGCGTCCCACCGATGTGAATAACGGGTATGATTTACGTTACAAAAAATACTAGTAATTTATTCTATAGGTAAATCGTAAGTTTTTACGTGTGAACCGAAAATGCCAACAGAAGTTCACATTATCGATTTCTTCACATTAATGAGAATCATTATGTTATGAGCTTGTCAATAAAATTAGAATGTTTTGCAATAGTTTGTAGTGTTTAAAAATTTAATTTTTTATAGTTCTTAAATTAAAATTATAGTTATATGTAATTCAAAAAGTGTGTTTTCAGTAAAATAAATATTTTTCGGAAAATTATACAACCACACAAAAAAGAATTTTAAGTTAATTTAAATCGTAAGCTTTTAAGATCACTGAATCCAAATCCGCGGTAAATTTAATCTCAGCACGTGAATGTGTGGACATAACCTCAAACACCACTCCAAAATCTATTAAACCGTTAATCATGATAGTCACAAACGATTTTAAAGCTAAGATTTCACAACATTTGAATAGGATATCTGCACGATTCCCAAGGTAGTGCGACTTGATTAGTTACCTATTTCAAGTTTGAAATTTAGGATTTCATGATTAATGGTTTTGGTGGATTTTAGAGTGTTTTTTGGTATTATGTCCAAACCCTGACGTGCTGGGGTTAAATTGACCTCGGTTTGGTTTCAGCGACCCCAAAGACTTTTTTGTGACTGTGTATTATCCCTATTTTATCGTTGGGTACAGTTGATGTGTAACTGGCGTCGACTGATACATTTTATTTCGGTAAATTGTGTTATTATGCCGCAAAAGGCGAATGAGGAAAGGTAACTCATTATCAGCGACAGAAATCGAGTCACCTTCGGAACTTTTAGTTCCTACTCCGACACTAAAAAAGAAAAAACGACAGCGAAACATACAGGAAGAAAAAGTCCAACGAACCAACTAACTAACTAACCCAGTGGACAAACAACAACTAACAGTAATGTAAATAATATGGAAAAAATCGTGCAAATTACGTAGGAAGAGATAAATCCGGAGAGATAAAATTGGTGCAGAAAAAAAATTGGAGAAACAATTGACAACCTAGCGGCGCGCACGTTCTATACGGAAGAAAATTTTCAGGAAGAGAACAAAATACAAGCGCTAAGTGGTCGCTGGAAGTCCGCAATTATTATTATGCCAACGATCTGATTACTTTTATTGAATGAATGAATGAATAAATCGTGACGGAAGAAGTGATAAGAAATGTCGACTGTGACGGGAGCTCGTAATGTTTTTAGTTTAATTAAAACGGAAACGATTTTGCCTCTTAACAGGGAAAATGCGTAAGGAGGTGCTGATTTATGTCCTTTCGACCGAGAATTGCTATCGAATCATTACACCTGGTAGAAAAAAAAAGTAGTAACGGCTTACTGTTAGGGTTGTAACGGATATCCGCAAACTGCGGATGATCCGCAACGATTTTGATACATCTATAGCCTCTTCCGCATCCGCAAAATTAAATGGTTTTAAATCCGCATCCTCATTCGGATCCTCACATTTTGATGAGGGTTTTTGGCGAATATTGTTGTACTACAATGTTACAACAGGAAACACGATATTTATGTGGAGATACGACTAACAATAGGCCGGATGACGAGCTATTTACGAATTTTCAAGAAGTGACAAATAAAAGGTACTGTTCGTTTCAAGAAGTTGGAGATATGCCCCTTCCCTTTATTAGAATGCGACGTAGCATAATTCCAAATTCAATCATATTTGTCTGCGGAGCTCATTTTACCACCGATCATCGAGCGAGAACTAGACAAAAGTGTACAGTACCATTTGCAAAATTATTTAAACTGCCTCGTTAAAATTTAAGAATATGCTTTATTTAAAAGCATTTTTATCCAAAAATAATAACAAGTGAATTAACTTAACGTGCTACACACCTATAAAACTTTTGCTTTATTCTTAATTTATATATATTTTTGTTTTAAGAAATTGCTAAACATTTTCGTCTAGCACTGTACAGTTCTAGCCGATCTCTTAAGACCGTCCATAGAGAGCTCTGCTGGTTCAAACTTGTTCCAACTATTTCTGTCTTGCTCACGCCTAGTGTGTATTCTTTCTATCTTCGCGCATATTTCTTCAAGGGCACAATTCAAACAAATTGAAATGGGCTGTAACTGTACGTCTTTTAATCTCGCAATGAGATGCTAGGAAAGCGAACTTATTATACCGCTCATTTACTAATAACAAAAACAGTCATATAACAAAAGAAACAAAACTATCCAATTTGAAAAGGAACCGATTTCCCAAACTGTATAAAACTAAAAAGACCAAATAACAATAACAATAAATATTTCGAGAGAAAAACGAAATATCCGTACCCGCATCCCTATCCTCATTCGCATCCGCAAATCTAGAATTTGACTGATCACCACCGTCATCCGTATCCGCATCCGCTAAAACACATCCGTTGCAATCCTACGTACAACAGCCGCGTTATAAAATAATTATGGTGTTTACATTACATTAATACTAAATTAATTATCAAAAAATAAATATAAGAATGGAGGTTGGAATATTTCAAAACTGGCAATTTATTTAAAGAATATATGTAATATATGGAAAATACCACAAATGGCGCGGTAAACGCCATCTGTAGTACGACGCTTCATTTTAAGATGACGTATGTTCCAACAAGGCCCATTTAAATATATATGGGTATCTACTTCCTGAAACGAATCCGGGCGTAGCTAACCTCAACGTAATCGGCACGTTACCATAATCGAATAAAATAATTCGAAATGGTCTGTATTCTGCCGAAATTGCCAGATGCAGATCGCGATTTCGATCTTTTTGGATCTCATTTTTTTGTGCCTATCACGTTGAAGTTAGCTACGGGATTCGTTTCAGCAAGTTGATATCCATATATTTAAATGGACGTTGTTGGAGCATACGTAATTCTAAAATGTAGCATCGTACTACAGATGGCGTTTACAGCGCCATTTGTGGTATTTTCTAAAACGCGCTGTTAAGACAGCAGGTAAAAGTTGGTCTGTGTTCTGTCGGAGCTGTCTGCGACGCGCTGATGAGATCCAAA
>NW_020440530.1:487405-490644 GCF_000699045.2 Agrilus planipennis | reverse complement strand
ATATTTGATACACTATATATATTTTGTTTATTATAATCAACTTCGATAGTTTAGCGTTGAAGGGGCTCTGGACCTCGCTTCACTTAAAGCCGCTACTGGGAATGTCAAATAGAATGACGAAGAGTATCAGGACTGCATTACATGCGAGATATTATTTCAGTATAATTCAGTATGTAAATGCGCTGAAACGGAACACTCACTGGGCAATGCTCGACGCGGACTTAACCGACTTTTTTCTGTTACTTGCGGAGTAATGTAATAATAACATAATCTGCATTATCAGGATAATAGTGATCACACTATTTTAATTATTTGATTATAATGAAAGTTTACCTTAAGATCCGACTCGTATGATTTGTCCCAGAGATTGGGCCCAAGGAAGGCAGTTTGGGCATCAACGTTGTTCCAAAGCTCACCATCGTCTTTTTTGTCGTCATTCCCTAATATACTACTTGCTAAGTCTTTGATCGCCGAATGACCATGACCGTGTGGATGTGTTGGTTTACTGTTTCCTGTAACAGAATACAAAAAATTATTAACAAATCGCAAACAAAAATGTTAATTATGGCTATTAATTGGATTCATTTTAAAAGTGTGTAGTCGAGGTTTACTACTTTAGAAAAATCTAAAATTTTTGTTTGTAACATCTACGAGGGTGGATTGATAAGTTTCCGGCCTAACCAAGAGATGACGCCACTAGGCCTACCTTGAGGTGACATTCTATAGTACCATCCTTGGATAGCTTGTAGCTATAGTTTCAGCCCGATCTCCTTGCTAGTGTAGGTTTGACAGCNCTGTATTCTGTCGAAACTGCCAGACGCGGATCGCGATTTCGATCTTTTTGGATCTCATCAGCGCGTCGCAGGCAGCTCCGACAGAACACAGACCAACTTATAAGTTAGCTACGCCGGGATTCGTTTCAGCAAGTAGATATCCATATATTTAAATGGACCTTGTTGAAGCCTACGTAATCCTAAAATGTAGCACATTGTACTACAGATGGCGTTGATCGCGCAATTTGTGGTATTTTATAAAACGCGCTGTTAAGACAGCAGGTAAAAGTTGATCTGTGTTCTATCGGAGCTGTCTGCGACGCGCTGATGAGATCCAAAAAGAACGAAATCGCGATCCGCGTCTGGCAGTTTCGACAGAATACAGACCACTTCGAATTATTTTATTCAACCCTTCTAAAGTAAAACGGCCGTCCATAAAATATATTTCATATTATTATTTCGTCATATTATCACCTTTCCGATTCTAAAATCGCTACGTCAACCCCCACCGTTCTCCCCCACGTAACAAAACCGTACAGCCAGACTGGACCCCTCTACCCCCAATTTTGGTTACGTAATTTATAGACAGCCCCTAACGAAAATGTACAATGTAAGTAGCAGTTGATACTAATTGGTAACTAAAAATTTTTTGAGTGTTTCTATCCATACTCTGGTTCCAGTGTAAAGCTGGAGGGTAGAGTGGATGGTCCTATTCAGTTTTGCACGGGTGGTAGTTGAGAAAAACAAAAATGAATACAAAAATAAAGGTGAAAGAAGTGAAAATTAAAAAAAAAAACTCCAGCACATGATTCTAAACATATTCGGTCAATGTTTTGATGGTGACATCTTTCCTGATGAAACGTGAGTTTTCAATTTTCTAAATATGAAAGACATTTACGCCCTTATCATCATCATCTTCAGTCCAAAGACTGGTTTGACACGTATCTCCATCAACCTACATCTCTAACGATTTGCAAACAATAATTTAATCAATGTCTGCATCTACCTCTCTTAACACCTGTCTGCCTCTTATTTGTCTCTAACTAGCCCTAAGGGCTTCTATTTCATTTCCGAAGCGCCCACCGGTAACGTTTCACACCCATGCAAAATCTTAAGTGTTAACTAATAGATTACTTGGTAATGACAACTCGAAAATTGTCCGGAACGCTAGTAGATAGTAGACATCAATTCTTTCGCATTTTGCGATTTTTTGATTCACGTATTATGAAACTTGAACTTGATTCGCCTTAAAATTTACTTTTTTTCTGATTCTTGTTGTAAACTTACTCGAGTCAGCGGGTGAAGGAGGGTTGATGGTGTCTGGACTCATGCAGTCGCTAGGACTGGGCGATCGCTCCCTTTTTGTGACTCCGTGTCCACTGCTAAGGGATGCTGACCCATGAGAACCTAGACCGTCCATTGAGACACCATTTTCCGACAAGAACTCGTCCAGGTCCACATACTAAAAAGAAAAAAGGTTCATCATTATTACACTCCTTTTCTGCTTTTCTCATTGCGTGGGTTCGTCTAGAGTTACGGCGTGTTAAAGTAAAAACAATAATTGGATATTAAATCCTTATAATTGGATATGGGAAGGAAAAACATTTTTAATGCGTAAACATCTTATGTGACGGTCTATAATCACAAATGTGCAAAATGTTTTTTTTTTAAGAATTTAAATACAAAATGCAAATACTTTTTTGATTTGCTATTTCAAATGTAAAATACAAAAAAAAATCCCTTTTGTATTTTAAATGCTACATGCAATTCCATGGATCATGACATTGGTATCAAGATTGAGAAAATTTTTGATCTTTTTATTAAAATCAAAAAGTGTGTCATTTATTAATTTTTTTTTGCCTTCAGAAAGCATAATGATTATTGTATTATGACAGTTTAAAAAGTTAGTAGCTAGCGTGGTTTCGTCAGCAACAGTGCTTTCCTTCAGTAAATTATTCAGAAACGGACTCGTGGCTGAGTTGATCGCAAAACTGGTATTCTCATTCAAGTATTTTAATGGAGACATACAATTTTTTTTTTGTTTATTAATTGTCTTCTAAATTTTTTGTTATGACGATATCTTTTTAGCACCTTGAACCCTGTTAAACTGAATTCTACGCAAATGCAATCGTAATGGAACTGTTTAAGATTCATCAAAGTTAATAAGAAAAGGGTTCTTAAACTTCCACCGACAGAACCCAGTGAGTCTGTGTATGAGAGATGAGCGCTGCGGCGAATGCCAAATAAATCGGGATTGATATTCGGAAAACGCGCCAAGTTGCAAATTTTGCAGCCACGCCTGTTGGTTTATTCATAGATGCGTTCCCAAATCGGTTTCCGTACCAATAATAATAATCGCAAATGTATTATTGACTTTAGATTAGTGATGAGCAAAATTCGTCTTGATCTTGCGAAACTTTAACACCAAGACTGGACCAAAATAAAATGTTTAAATATTTAATATAT
>NW_020440530.1:469695-479210 GCF_000699045.2 Agrilus planipennis | reverse complement strand
AGAGATTTGCGGACAATGAAGAAGTAATCGAAGCTGTAAATGGTTATTTTGAGGAGCTTGACGAATCAGTCTATAGAGATGGCATTAATAGACTGGAACACCGCTATGAGAAATGTATCAGCCTTGGAGGAGATTATGTTGAGAAATAAAAAAAAAAAATTTTTAAAAACCTTGTTTTTCTTGGTCAGGCCGGAAACTTATCAATCCACCCTCGTATGTTAAAATGTACCTATGTCTGGAGCACGGCCACGTACGAGTGCAAAACAAGGACTATTAGCGCGGCGGAAAAGAAAACATTAGAAGCGTTGGAAATGTGGTGTTACAGACGAATGATGAGGAAATCGTGGGTGGAGAAGGTTAGAAATGAAAAGGTATTAGATAGCATAGAAGAAATTAGCGAGATAGGTTGGTAGGACACCTTCTAAGGTATTGAGCGCTAGTTGGAGACATATTATAGAATCAAAAACAGGAGCTAAGAGTTCTAGTTCTAGGAAAATGCGAAGATTACCTGAGGATAAGAATTCATTCTTTGAAATATTTGCCTAAGAAAAAAAAAATTAACGGAGAACGTACATAGAGATATACCATATACGAAAAAGTGAACCTTGGTATAGAGCAACAATCGGCAAGTAATTTTGGGAGGTGCCCAGATACTTTACAAATTTTTATCAAAGTCCTAAAAAACAAATTCTTTACTAACTTATCATTTTAATTTTCTTTCGGGTTTTCCCCTTATTGGCTTCTGGCTCGTATTCTTTTGTTGAATACCAGGTATTAATGGTGCCACCAGAACAATTTTTGATTTTGTCACATAATTTAGAGTTATTTACGTTTTGACCTTCTTCTTGTTAACTTGCGTTTTTAATTTATATTTTCGTTGTTGTGCCTATAGTTAATCCATTATTTCATAGTTAATAATTCATTTGTAAATAAAGTCTGTACAGGTATAGTGTTTTATAAGAAAAATAAGTTTCAGTAGCATTAAGCTTTCATGCGATTGCAACCTTAAAAATTGAGGGTAAATGCCTTAATGATGGCCCCTACCCCGAAGGGGTGGGGTTGGGGGGTGGGTGGAAGAGGAGGTCTCCCCCACCACTGTACCATAAAAAGTTCGTGGCGGTCTCACTCCCATAAAAAGTTATGGGGGTTCAAAGTTAATAAATATGCCAATTTTTATACATTTCTAGGCATGTAAATATTTATATAGTCATTCTTAAACAATATTCAAAGGTAAAACTAATGAAAAATACATAAAAATATTGAGAAAGTTATATAAAACATTATTTAAATATCTTTATCAATAGGGTAGGTTAGGTTAGGTTAGGTTATCGGGTTTTGTTCAAGTGACCACCCTCTTTCGATCCCCCACCTCCACCCGCTTGAAAATAATTTTTTTATTGAATTTTATTTGAATTATAGTGTATGAAAATTGTCAAAATAATCAACTTTCAACCCCCATAACTTTTTATGGGGGTGAGACCGCCGCAAATTTTTTATGGGGTTTTACTCAGGTGACCACCCTCTTTCGATCCCCCCTACCCCACCCCCCATCTAACCCCCATAACTTTTTATGGGGGTGAGACCGCCATGAACTTTTTATGGTGCAGTGGTGGGGGAGACCTCCTCTATCGATCCCACCATCTACACATTTACCAAATTGAGTTTAAATGAATATGCCGCTTTGGAGGTTGCCGAGTCAGAAATCGATTTCATTAAATTTAATCGATACAGAACATCGCCAGTTTGTAAGTTACATATTCAGTAAAGAATGTACCTACTTACGAGTTTTAATCGAGATCGTTACTTTGGGATTAGAATTAAAATTTTCACTAATATTCATTTTTATACTTATTCGAAATGCACAAATCAAATATTTGATACACTACCGGCCGTGACTTTCAGCGTTTGGCCGTGGACTTGTGTATAGCGATGCGCGTCGTAAATCGTTTATCAATGATGACCTTAATTTTGACTTCTTGTTTGCTTTTAACGTTTACCAAGTTTTAAAATCATCCATGTAAATATGCAGTATCGTAAACATATTGTATCATATACTTTCTGTAACTAAAATTATGGTTTTTATTATTAACTGTAAACCCATGGCACAAAAATCACATTTTTGAAAAGTCCTGGATGTTAAGGCATATTTTGTACCATTTTTGCAATTCTTTTTATACAGACTGATGAGAACGAACCATTAACGAAAGATAATGATAATAATTTTTAATATAATATAAGTCACTTCTAATAAAAATTTAGTGTAAGATTAATTTACATCTTTCTGAATTTCTTTTTACACTTTTATCTCCTCATAAGATAATGGTCGTGTGACTGAATAAAATGATTATTAAAATCCTACCCATATCGTGTTTATAACACTTGCAGTGTTAAGTTCACTAAGAATTGTATTTTTCCATCATATGGTAAAGGACAACTCAAAATACTGTTTTCAATTGTTGCAGGTATGTGTTTATGAAGTTATTTCCAAATTTTTGGATGAATTCCACAGAAATTTGATTCGATTCGTGGTAAGTAATGTATTTGGTAACGAATATCGTCAAGTTATGGGCAATATATCGCCATCTATCGAGATTTACTACTACTAGTAATTCATGTTTGACTAGGGCATTTAGTTTGAATTTAATATAATATATTTATATTAGAAATAACTTCTATGTTCATAGTAGAAGAAAAACGTACCTAATATAATTCATATTTAGCAAATTATTTGCAAAAGAAACTTAATTTTTTAATGCGACCGTTTCATTTAAGCTAAAACAGTTTATTAAAAATTAAAGTTAATACGAGTGTTAGCTAATCTTTGGTCTTAAGAATAATCCCAACGTTATCTCGAAAGCGACTACACTTTCCGTAGTTTTCTGTAGTATGTTTTTCTATTTTCTGCTGTAGGTTTTTGATGAACAAAATGTATTTAAAAAAAAATTAAAACGTACATTACAATGTCTCATTGTGTATAAATAATACATATACAGGTGTACTATAGAAATCAGTTTTCCCGGTATGCCACACGTTTTTCGTAAATACTTATTTTACTACCGACGATGACAATAATTGTCCTTGAGAAATCACGACCTTCTTATACCTACATTAAAATGTATGTGTAAGTATGTAATTTTTATTGCAACAATTCACTATTATGGCGCATATTTCCTAATTGTAGTTAATGCATGAGCAAATTCATGCGGATGTATTAATATACATATGTGTATTTCTATACTTCTGTCATACATGTTTTGTGAACAAAATTTTGGATATGAAACACTGCGCTTCGGTTTGTAGAAAATTAGAGAAACAATGCATGCACAGAAATAAAGTTGGACATTACATTATAACAAATACACAAACAGAAATAAAACAAAATCGTTACGATCACTTATTCCGTCAGATGCATAAATAAAAGAACGTTCCTCATGCAATTCTAAAACTCCTGTACAAATTACTAATCGATTCACTAAACCGTTAAAAAGTTATTGAAATTTTAAAAAATTGTAATTTTACACGTCATTTTATGGAGATTCGCTAACCGAACAGATTAAATTTATTCTTATTAACAGAAAAAAGCTACGAGAAATTTCAAACTTTTATAATAAGTAACTTGAACTCTGGAGAATTACTTTAGCGTAAGGTTATTCAAATTCACTAAATGGTTATCGAGGAAAAAATGAAAAATTAGCTGAAAATCTCGTTTTTACTTGATAATATAATGATAATATTTATAATTGTCTGAAATAAATGCAATTTTAAAGTTTTAATTATTATTTAAACATATTAAAAAGTTTTACGCTCATTATTAATAGAGATTGAAACTAAATATTTTTTTGTTTCGAAGTTGAAATCAAGGCATATTCACTGCCAAAAGTCAGTTAAAAATTTTCCATATTATTCGTTATTTCTTATTTTATTCAAAGTTTTTGGTCAAATTCCAAATTTTTTCTCAAACCGTATACTTTTTTTTAGTATAGATAGTATTTATTTACTTCATGATATACTGCAAAAAATTAATCACGAATTTCTAACTTTATGTACTCTTGTCTCCGTTTGTACCTCCCAAACACCCTAATTTTATGGATTTTAAAATGTGTTCAGTGAATTAAACATTTGTGTTTGTAAGTTTCATGACTTCCGAATGCGGTCGCAAACGCTTTAAAAATATGTAAAGATTAGTTGCTCTATAATATTCGAACACTATACATAACCTAAATAAATAAATGCGGCATCCATGCGGAAGCCATGAAACTTACATATAACATTCGAAACCACAAAAACTAGAAGTCAAAAATATGCGTTTTTCTCCGAGAGTAACCCAAATGGTTGGTAAAGTACCAAAAGATTTAGTTGGACAAGTTAATGGTAGACTGATCTGTGCTCTGTCGGAGCTATTTTGGCGTGCTGATGTGAACCAAGGAGTCATCCCCGTCTGGCAGTTTCTTTAGATTCATTTAGGTTAGGATTTTACAAAGTCACCAGATTAATTGAGATTAAAAATAAATGAAAGAATTAAATTGTCTTTGAAAAATTTTGGGTAATAAAAGCTTGCTGAATATTTCCGTTTATGCTAAGTTTAAATGTCATGTGCATTTTGCTTTGTGAATGGACAAATCACTAACCGAGAGAGCAAATTTTAATAATTTCCTTATCGAATTGGCATGTCGTGGTAACAAAACGTTTAAACGTTCGTCGGAGTTGCTGTGTGACCTTTTCTATTTTGTATGTAAGGCAGCTAATGCGTTATTTCGTAATCTTTCTTTGAATAGAGGTTCACTTTTACCGAACGACGGACAATAATAACAGGGTATCATTAATAAAAGCTTCGAAAAACTTCCTGGTGACAACAGTTCCTGTCTTTATTATGATATTCAGATGGACAGATCAGATAAGGTGCAGGTACGTGTTTTATAAGAGCGATTAATAAATCTACAACTTTCGTGACTTTTGACACATACATAGATACCCACATATACGTGCATATACGTATACATACGTACTATGGTCGTGCAGGGGCGGATTTATTATTAAATGATAAAATTAAAAAGGAATCAAGAGCACATTCCACTAAAACGTCGTAGTATAAGTGAAATAATGAATTTTAACTATACTTCATATACTTTCTCTAGCGATGTGTTCCTTCCAGTGTCTTGGATGCGCGCTGGCATGATCGTAGGTAGGGAGAAAAAAGCTCATTATACTCTCGACTCTTGTTCATTAAACATACTTTTTCATACAGTACCTGCCAAAAGTTTTGTTCAATCATGAATAGTAGTGCGAGTCGAAAACAAGCGTTAAAGCCTTTAATATGTCTTCAAATATAAATAAACGTCTCGTTGATATTTTCAGTAGTAGTTGGTAGCAATAAGAGCACATTTGAGCAATGCAATTGCAGTGGATAAATTGATCAATTTTTCCGTGCAGTCCTGTACTCACTGCTCATCGGTTAAGAGTTTGGCCGAGAGTTGTCTCTTTTCTTTTCTGGCCTAGTGCTGTTCTTTTCTACTTTGCGCCGGTCAAACTGAAGGTCACATCGCTACAGAAAGTAAACGAAGTATATATTTGCATCGTATACTGATTTTGCCGGGTACCTACCAAATAACCGGGTACCCGGCAAAATCACTGGCGAATTTTCTATTAAATACCAGCTTTACCAACATCCTAAACAAATCACAAAGTCTTTTAGACACCAAACCAGTAAAATTGTTATTCTTGGTTGGCGGATTTTAAACGAGACAACTGAACCGTTGAGATTAGGCTATAATGTGTATGTACACTAAAAGTAGGCGAGGTGACAAAATCATGCTATCTAAAGGCATTCCTGCGGCCTGTGGTATTGCGGATCAGGCAGCAGTGGCCTGGGAAGATTCATGATGGCGTCCACGTTCTGTGCAACGAGATCGGCGCGGCCTGGAGCAGACAGACGCTTCCTAGAGGTTTCTTTGATAAGTCATGTTACACGGTGCGTGGAACGGGTTCGGAATTCCACGCGTCCTCCGCCGCCGTGCCAACAAGCGTCAGAAATTCGAGATGGGACGGACAAGTGTGCGACAACCTTAATACTTTGACGGACAGACGGACGGACGGACTGACTGGTTGCAGCTGGAGAACCAAGCTTTAAGTATGCGCACAACAAAACCAAAGAAATCGAAACGTACGGCAGCAAAATGAATTTTGCGGTTTTGTGACTTGTTGAGTAATCCCAAACTGCAATTTACCGAATATTTCAAAACAATTAGGTGCTGTGTTCATTTACAGTTAATTAAATAAAGTAAAACAAATTATTTGTAAATTGCCCCGATGACACACAACATTATTATCGAATGATCTGTTTGAAATAGTAGCAATTTTGTCATGGCAACATGGATTTTAATGTATGGTAACCTTGGAACTGAGAAATTTAGATAGACGTTATACTGCGTACGTATGAATAAAGTAATATTTACGATTAATCAAGTTAAAGGTTACTGTGTGAGAAGCCACTTGAGGATATATATCATGCAACTCCTCAAAACAGTTTATCAAAAACTGATAAGACGGTAATAATATGTATACGAATTAAATACGGAGATAGTAACGCTAGAAATTATACATGCTTAGTAGATTTGTAACTAATCCACTGCATCTATCAATCTATGTCAACACACCTCTCTGATAGGTAATCATTAATAAAAATGGCAATGTTTACAACATTTTATATATCGGTATCTATAACTAAACGTCTAGTCTATGTGGAAATGCAGAAGGTAAAATGTCGAAGTTTTCGAACGTCTGAAAACTCAGACAGGAGGAAATGCACAGAACACAAATAAAGGATTTTAATATAGTTATTTTTAAGATTGTTAATAAACTCTCGTTATAAGTGGATTTAAATAGTTTTTCCTACAATTCAAGATGAATTTATAAAGCCAATACAATTAACTTAATATTAATTTTTTTTTATCGTAAATAAAATTAATTTTGAAGTCTCAAAATATATTGCAATAGTAGTGGGTTACCTTTTATAAAATCCATGAAGACGTAGGTACTTTAGGACGTCAGTAATAATGACAATGCGTATCTTTATTGATGTGGGTGATGCGCTTATGTATGTCAGCAGTGAGTATTTCCTAGTAAGCGACCTTGACAGGCTCGGCCAACTTCAATTGTTCGAAGTCGCGAAAAAAAAAACTGACAGTCAGTCGAATCGTTAGAGCAAATTAAACACATATAAACGAACACATTCAACAATAACTACAGTTCCACATGTGCGTTTTTACAATGTACATACATCGATTTGAATAAATGAAAATACGATTTGTTCGGATATGTTGTTCAATCAGTTCTTATTATTATTTTGTTGTTTACCGAAATAAAAAATTTTTCTTTTAAATCGCCCGCCGAAAAATGCGAAAAAGCAGAAGGTGCCGGGCACAGTACCACACGCATATTACCGCCGACTACCGCCTCTAACCCGACTACTCAGTTTTTTAATATCGTAACCTTCACGGCCAATGTGATAACGACTACAAATATACACACTTATAACGTCGACAACGACGACACATACATATGAATTATTATACGAGGGTGGATTGATAAGTTTCCGGCCTAACCAAGAGATGACGCCACTAGGCCTACCTTGAGGTGACATTCTATAGTACCATCCTTGGATAGCTTGTAGCTATAGTTTCAGCCCGATCTCCTTGCTAGTGTAGGTTTGACAGCNTTATTTGTAAGATTATATCTACAATCAAACGTCACAGTTTACATTAATTGGAATGCTAAAAACGAAAGAGAAATAAAGTTTACTTTAGATAAAAAGTTTTAATTCCCTTGACAAGAAAAGTTTCTTTCCCTTGAAGAATTCCTTGTTTGTCTAAGTTCAAACATCTTTTTTGCAGGTATGAGACAGTAAATACTCTCAAACCATTATATTATCGTAAATAAACTTTGTTCACAAAAAACTTTTAAACAAACACTTTCAAACCCCCCTCTATTACCAAAAATCTGTCCCACTAAGACCTACTTGGGAAATCCATTATTTTATGTTACGTACCAATAACTTAACTGATTATGGTAAATATGGAAATTGTTACAAATTCTTTTTCCTCAGTATTAAATATTAACAATTAATTATATATGAAAAGGTTATAGCAGGTACTTAACATTTTCAATATTTTGTGTATTTAAGATTACTTGAAAACGGCGTAACACAGTAAAATTGTAGCAAAAATAGCACCTATATGTACTTATTTATCAAAGGATGAAATGATAACTTTCTGTGAGTGATCATTATTCAATGCTATAAAAAATGAACCCTTAGCAGAAAAACTTAAAATTTTTGAGCTAATACTGGTGAGCAGGCTGTGATGCAAAGCTAAAGGGTAAGGTGAAAGGTTCTCTTCAACCTTCTTTTAGAAATTGCTAGAACGAATGGGTTGGGGAGAGACATAAGACGGACCAAATAAAGACAGAAAAGAAGTGAAAAATTCTCTTTGGAATATTATTACTATCCCAGCATTTGCCTATGCCTTAGTCAACCAAGGAAACCATAAAAATCGAACCGTTGTCCTTCCTAATGCGAAGTAGTGGTCCGACATCTAGGCCACGCCACTCAGTCGTCATTCGCATAGTATTTTTATGCACGTGAAAATCAATACGTTAATTCTCGGCGGCTGTTATGTCCGCAGGCAGGAACTGGTCCATGATCGGCAACTTTTGTCGATGGTGACACATATTTACCGCTTAACAATAGAAGTTCGAGAATGAATACTGTTCGGAAGAATTCGAGAATACGGATGGATATATAGACTATACGATGTGATGTAAATAAGAAGAAGAAGAAGTGATGTAAGAATAAGTTCTATAAAGTCTAATCTTTTCCAGAATCTCAGAAGTTTTACTTCAATCACCAAGACCATAATATGCACAAGCCGCCACTGGGTATACCCGTATTTATTTAATATTCGCAAATTATTATGAAAATTATACATATGCCATTGTATGGCTGTCGAAAGTGACAAATTGTGTCGCAGACGGTCAAAGTCTAAAATTAGTTAAAATCTTTCAATAACAAGAAAAAGTTAAAAAACGATTGGAATGAAAAAATTTGTATCCTACTTTGACTGTATAAAGTAGAAGAGGGTAAAGGTCTCGATTAGTTTGCTCACCAAGTTGAACAAAAACATACATATACCATGGGCGCGGAAGCCAATTTGTCATTTTTGAAAAAAAAAAAAGAAAATAAAGGGTAAATGTCTAGATGATGGCCCCCATGGGGGTGGGGGGGATCGAAAGAGAAGGTCTCCCCCACCACTTTACCATAAAAAGTTCGTGGCGGTCTCATCCTCATCAAAGTTAATAAACATGCCAATTTTTATACATTTCTAGGCATGTAAATATTTATATAGTCATTCATAACCAATATTCAAAGGTAAAACTAATGAAAAATACATAAAAATATTGAGAAAGTTATATAAAACATTATTTAAATATCTTTATCAATAGGGTAGGTTAGGTTAGGTTAT
>NW_020440530.1:466166-468770 GCF_000699045.2 Agrilus planipennis | reverse complement strand
AAACTTCGCATTTCCCTAAAACTAGAACAGCCCACATCCTTAACTATTTGCGAAGAGTAATCTAATCTAGGTCTACCTCTACCCCTCCTAACTCCTGTTTCTGCCTCTAATATATCTCTGACTAGACCTTCATGCCTAAGAAGGTGTCCTACCAACCTATCTCGCCTATTTTTTATTGACTTCCATAGAGTCCTTTGTTCTCCTATTCTTTCCAATATCTCTTCATTACTAACCTTTTCTACCCACTATATCCTCATCATCCGCCTATAACACCACATTTCGAACACTTCTAACCTTTTCTTTTCCGCCGCTCCATCTGTCCATGTTTCGCACCCGTACAACGCCAAACATACACCTTTAACAACCTTTTTCGAATTTCTAAATTAACGGTTCGCGAGCATAGAAGTGACTTCTTTTTATTAAAGGCGACACGACCGTGCGCTATCCTCTGCTTTATATCCCTACAACTCCTTCCATCCTCACTTATCTGACTTCCTAGGTATCTAAAATCAGCCACTTCTTCTAATTTTTCGTCTCCTATTTTTATATTCACTCTTTCCCTACTTTTTCTTCCCTTGCATACTTTAGTAATCAATAAATAATACAAATTAGGACAAACGGCCTACAGTCATAATTACCAATTTTCATTAGCAAGATTTTTGGTATACTTTGCGTTATTATCCGGTATCCGAGAGGATTCTAAAAAAGGTGCCGTATCAGCCGACTTGGTACCAGAACTAAATCGAATACCCGGCCCAGTTCTAAACTTAGGCGTATTGAAACTAGATTCCGGTGCTGGAATTCCACGGATTATTTTTGGAAATAACCAAATAGTTACTGCGATTTCTTCGAAAAGTCGTCGTCAATACCAAAAAGCGATTTTTCGCTTGACCCAGGCTGTAATTATTATTTATTAGTAAATCGCTTTTGCGTAAATTGTGTGCGATCGGACACGCGTGTGCGTGAACGGCTTATCGATTGGCCGACTAGCCGCTGGCGTCTTTCTTCTGTGCGTTCTGAAAAAACAGTTCAACAGTCAAAGAAAAATTAAATGATCCGGATGTTTCTAGAGGGTTCCAGAAAGGAAACAAAAGAGTATTTAAAGGAAGAGACGATCGCCGAGAAGAGGAGAAATAAATTGACTGTTGCAGAAGTGAATCCAGAAATAAATTGGCAGTGATAGCAGTGAAATAAATAGCGCAGCGAATAGTGATATATCAACAGTAGTGTATATAAATAGAATAATTCATAACCTAAGTTTAGTAATAATTTAAGAGTGTCTTTAAGTTCTTCAATAATTAGTATAAATAAATAGTTTTTGTCGTTATCAGTATTAGAAGTTAATTTTGTTAAACCTACGAACATTACATTATCAGTAGTTGCATGTTATACGTGGAATATCCCTATGTTCGGTTCTCATGTTCTCAACTTGCCGCTAGTATATAAGACGTACGGATATAAAGAGTGAAATAATAATAAGAAGTAATAGCATATTCGTTGTGATGTTACTTGTAGTTAAAATAATAGGAAAAGCAACAGTAATAAACATTAAAATGATTGTCATATCCAATACACATAAATGTGGTCTAATTGCTATTATTAGAAGGAAGATTTGTTTACAAAGTACAATAAATAAATCCATGCGAATAGCCCATGTCTGCATAGGTGCACGCATCATGCAATCATGCCTAGCCAACACGCATAAAATACAGTACCTAAAATGCATACTACAACTACTACCTGTACACAGTGATGGCGCAACACATACACAGCCTATTATGTAGACCACACAAACGATTTAGTTATCATTATCAATGACATTGCCATTAGTACAGTTAAGTTTTAATGTCAAGCATACAAACATGCATTAAATAGCCATCGAAGGTTGCTTTTTGTAACGTCCGTCTTTCTACTTGGGTGGCAGGAGGAGTTTTGAAATTTATTTTATAATAATTGACGTGCGTGTCGTATCCGGTGTACTTGCAAGAAATTGCGTGGAAAGTGATTACACGTCACTTCAAAAAGCCATAAATTTTATTATTTTCCAAATTTTTATTGTTATATGAATCAGCATTAAATACAATGGAAGCGTTATTGACAAAACAGTATACGTAGTATTAAAATGGTATGTCAGGGAAGAAAAAGAAGAGAAAGAGTGAATATAAAGATAGGAGACAAAAAATTAGAAGAAGTCTGATTTACGGTATCTAGGAATAAATTATTTTGATTTTGACACTTTCGAAGTGTGGACAGATCGTACGGAAACTTGGAGTCAATTCCTTATAATTATTTATTTTTACAATTTAATTTTCGTGGTCGAAAAACGTGTAATAAATCCCTTTCTGACACCGAAAGGTACTTCTATCAAACATTAAAATTAGCTATTATTATCGTAATTTATAGATCTATTGTCTACAACTTTTAAAATATGACATCGATATCTAATAAGTTGTAATTAAGATGGCCCTTAAACAAAGCGATTAAAATTAATGATACAAAATTATTTACGCTTTTTGATAAGATAATTGTTTTAATTTAAAAATATAATGGAATATAAGTGGATTTTACTGTGAATAAATTACAAATACTTAGTATAAAAAGTAT
>NW_020440530.1:456809-465176 GCF_000699045.2 Agrilus planipennis | reverse complement strand
AAGTCTAAATGTTCTCGAAAATCCCCCCCCCCCCATATACATATAATACGTATTAATTTCAGCGTTCATCTCTTCATCAGAAATTGCAAAAACGTTAAATTCCTTAATTGTTTTGCAAATTAGAATTGATTTTCAGGATTTTTAGTAGATATCTTATTACTAATTAAAAAATAAAAACGCATCTGTTTGTCACAGTCCTTTCTGTCAGGAATTTCCATACTAGCAAAAAAAAAAATATTTTTTACCCTGTGATGTTTCCGACAAAAATATGCGCGCTCTCTTTATTTTGGCATCGTCGGAGATTAGATAAAAGATGTACTTTCCAAAAGTTTTCCCGTATATTCTGGGTACCTTGCGTGGTAGTCGATCTCACACTTGATCGGTTTTTTTATTGCGTAATATCGAAAGTATTTTTTTTCCATTCGAAAAGTTTAATTTATCAATTCCAAAACGTAAGAAAGTTGCGGTATACGTAGTAGAGTCCTTAATGATGAAGTTTAAGCAACGCCAATAGATAATGTAATTACCCGGTGTAAAAGAAATACCATACATATTTTCGTATACCTATGTACGTACAACCGCAATTACATCGTAAGATAAACTGCAAAACCTTTTCCGGTAAAAAAGTTTGACATTTACTAATGATCATAAAAGCGCCTCCCTCGAAGGGGCCGTTTTATGATGATTTACCGTGCATATGCACACGACACGCATGACATGATTATATCTAAGAAGACTCAGTAGCGGCTCGTCAGCAAATGTGACTTATTTAAGGAAGATATTTCACAGTCTTTGTATTTTAGAATGATCAAATCGATGTCAGTTAATTAGTCAGTATTGGATTTAAGTGGTTGGGGGGGGGGGACAAATGATGGAGCATTTGTCTCCTGGACCGTTACCTTTAATCATTTTTACGTTGTCGAATGAAACATGAAAGGGATATTTCGAAACATAAAACATTCTTAAATGATAACCATTAAACGATAATTTTTTATTTGTAAGATTATATCTACAATCAAACGTCACAGTTTACATTAATTGGAATGCTAAAAACGAAAGAGAAATAAAGTTTACTTTAGATAAAAAGTTTTAATTCCCTTGACAAGAAAAGTTTCTTTCCCTTGAAGAATTCCTTGTTTGTCTAAGTTCAAACATCTTTTTTGCAGGTATGAGACAGTAAATACTCTCAAACCATTATATTATCGTAAATAAACTTTGTTCACAAAAAACTTTTAAACAAACACTTTCAAACCCCCCTCTATTACCAAAAATCTGTCCCACTAAGACCTACTTGGGAAATCCATTATTTTATGTTACGTACCAATAACTTAACTGATTATGGTAAATATGGAAATTGTTACAAATTCTTTTTCCTCAGTATTAAATATTAACAATTAATTATATATGAAAAGGTTATAGCAGGTACTTAACATTTTCAATATTTTGTGTATTTAAGATTACTTGAAAACGGCGTAACACAGTAAAATTGTAGCAAAAATAGNCAATTAATTATGTATGAAAAAGTTTATAGCAGGTACTTAACATTTTCAATATTTCGTGTATTTAAGATTACTCGAAAACGGCTTAACACAGTAAAATTGTTTATTAATATGGCACCTACATGTACTTATTTATCAATGGACGAAATGGTAACTTTCTGTGAGTGATCATTCTTCAATTCTATAAAAAATGAAATAACTGGTTTGTGGTAACTAAAATATGATATAAACCACAAGACAACGATGTCACCCTTAGCAGAGAAACTTAAAATTTTTGAGCTAATACTGGTGAGCAGGCTGTGATGCAAAGCTAAAGGGTAAGGTGAAAGGTTCTCTTCAACCTTCTTTTAGAAATTGCTAGAACGAATGGGTTGGGGAGAGACATAAGACGGACCAAATAAAGACAGAAAAGAAGTGAAAAATTATCTTTGGAATATTATTACTATCCCAGCATTCGCCTATGCCTTAGTCAACCAAGGAAAGCATAAAAATCGAACCGTTGTCCTCCCTAATGCGAAGTAGTGGTCCGACATCTAGGCCACGCCACTCAGTTGTCATACGCATAGTATTTTTATGCACGTGAAAATCAATACGTTAATTCTCGGCGGCTGTTATGTCCGCAGGCAGGAACTGGTCCATGATCGGCAACTTTTGTCGATGGTGACACATATTTACCGCTTAACAATAGAAGTTCGAGAATGAATACTGTTCGGAAGAATTCGAGAATACGGATGGATATATAGACTATACGATGTGATGTAAATAAGAAGAAGAAGAAGTCTAATCTTTTCCAGAATCTAAGAAGTTTTACTTCAATCACCAAGACCATAATATGCACAAGCCGCCACTGGGTATACCCGTATTTATTTAATATTCGCAAATTATTATGAAAATTGAGGCCAGTGGGTAAGTGAATACGTACCTACGTTAGTAATGTTCTCATGAGTTGAGTACACAGAAATGTACGTAGATTACAACACGTGTAGCTTCGTATTTTTCTCGTATGTGTGTGCGTGTGTGCGCGTATAACCTGTTCACGTTCGTTGTTTATGTACTTATCGTTAGACAGAAAATAATAATGGATAATAATAATGTGGCTGAGCGCTCGCCGATTTACTTTCACCGTAATAAAAGTGAGAGCTGTTACGTTTCGGAACCACCGCAATATTCCGACCGTGTTGACACGCAGTTGCTTAAGGCGATGAGTACTTAGATACGGTGGCGGTGGTCTGACCAACGGATCATTACTTGCGTTTGTTTGGATGCCGACATATTACCACGTTATTTTGATTCTGTCCTTTTAACGGAGAATCGAAATTTCCAAACGAACGATCGAGAATACAAACGAAGAATTGCCAAAGAACAAATTATTAATGCTGCTCAGTCAGAACCAGACGTCCAAAACTTCTAAAAAAGGCGATTTGGGTAAATATGGAAAAGAACAGTTTAGGACAAGAAAGCGGAAGGAACTGCTAAAGAAAAATTGTTTTTGTTTTTCAAATAGGGAACTAAAATGTCCAAGAGATTTCTCGAAATGCATGACTTATCATTAGGTTAAAACGCTGTAGAAGAATGAAGATCAAAAAGGAGATGTTCATACTTACATACGTATGTAGAAGAGGTAGAAGTAATGCTTCTATTTGCATAATTATTTAACTAGTATTTAGATTAATAATAACGATAATTTACTTATTAAAAGCAGTGCTCTCGATTACAGTGGACACTAATGAGCTGTGCGCGCGTCTTTTATCACATGCTGCGTGCGCAACTTCCGTCATATGCTGCGCACGCAACTTCCGCCACATGCTGCGTGCGCAATTTCCGTTGCATGCTAAAATTTTACTCTTAACTACTATCAACGCGCCAAAAAATATATAATTTCAAGAAAAGGCACAGTTATTACAAGAAGAGCTAAAATAAAGTTTATGAAACTCTAATCAAGGATTTAGGATAGTAGACGGAAAGAGAAAAATATATTTAAACATCTGGAAGAAATATGAAAATCAAAGAAAATTGAAGTGAGGGTAAGACTCAGGACAGGAAACTAGCGGATATCGGGTGGATAACGATAGAAACCTGGTTAAGTTGATTTAAAACAGCGGATATGATTACTGCATCACAATTACAAATCAAATATAAATATGTTAGTTACTATTTGATTTATGTTAATTGTCCTCGAATGTACAGAACCCATGTATATCAATCACTTTCTGGTTAACAAACCTCTTTGTAAGGTGTTACTGAGCATGAGTAGGTAGTGAAAAAGGCGTCAGCATCATCTGTCAAATCGTTCAATACAAATTGGTAGTTGAACAGTCTCCAACTACCTATTACAGATTTGAATCACGATCAAACTGATTAGGTATTTATAATAAGTTTGTCATCGCATTTAGGCCAATTACTATTACGCCATAAAGTAAGTACCCGGATAACAAAGGCCCATTTCAACGGTTCAACTTTTCAACCGTGAAGTACCTCGAATAAGAAACGATGCCGACTTAATCTGGAAAATTAATTTATTTTTGCCAAACGAGCATCGATCGCTGGCTACTATACAACTCCTAAAACAAACCATTCGACGATCACCTTTCCGTGAAATTACACGGAATGAGTAATGGACCTCAATTAAAAGCCGATCGGCCAATCGAAAACAAATAAATCGCAGTCTTGAAAAAAAAAAGATAAAATCTGTTATAAATAACGTGTAATTAAAGGTTCACTGGAGCAACAAGGAAATGAAAAAGTAAAAGTGTCTGTTAATAGACATGTATTTAAAAAATTTTCTTTTCATTTAGTTTAGGAGTATGTTCAGTTCGATTAACTAAATTTACTTTTACTTGATGGAAATTCATTGTAAGATTATTATGAATACGTAAGTGTCGAAGGTAGCGGATTCGAACACATCTGAACACTTTAGTACCAATTGTTCCGATTGTAGCATTTTTGTTTTGTTGTTTTATTAAGTCAAAATTTGAGGTTAAAGTATTCGTAATAAGCATGAAGACTTCTTCTTCGAATGTAATGGCATGTGAAAACAGTCCAGAAATTTTCATATACATAGTAGAGAGCGCTCCTATTGTCATAGATTCAAAGTGAATTCTTGACGTCAGGAAGTCTTTGTATAAGAGATCCATGTGTCATGTGAAAACCATCCAGAATTTTATAAATTAGTAGAGAGCGCTGCAATCGCCATGAATTCATGGTCGATGCTTTACACATATTTGATATCATGAATACTTTGCATAAGAAATCCATGCAATGACATGTGAAAACCAACCAGAATTTCATAAAATAGTTTAGCGCTGCAATCGCCATGAATTCAAGGTCACTGATTGACACATGCTTGACATCATGAAAACTTTGGATACGAAAGCCATCTAATGACATGTGAAAACCGTCCAGAAAATTTTATGTAGTACAGAGCGCAGCAATCGCCATGAATTCAAGGGCATGAAGACTTTGAAAAAGAAAGCCATATAATGGCATGTGAAAACCATCCAGAATTTCATAAAGCAGTAGAGAGCGCTGGAATCGCCATGAATTCAAGGTCAATGTTTGATACTTGCTTAACACCATGAAGCCCTGGAATAAGAAGCCCATGTAATGACATATGAACACCGTCCAGAAAATTTTATAAAGTAGTACAGAGCGCTCCAATCGACATGAATTCAATGTCAATGCTTGACACATGCTTAACAACATGAAGACTTTGGATAAGAAGCACATGTAATGACATATGTAAACCGTCTAGAAAATTTCATAAAGTAGTGCAAAGCTTTGCAATCGTCATGAATTCAAAGGCGACATTGACACATGCTTGACACCGTGAAGACTATTGATAACAAGTCTACATAAGTAATGACATGTGAAAACTGAAAATTTCAGCATTTCCGGAAGAACGAGGAACTGTAAAAACTAAAGAGTATAAACTTGGGTTCCTTTTTACTAGCTCCTCAAAGTATATAAAAGATAGCCTGACTAAACGTTAATGTGCCGAACCATGGCACTAGAAGATTGACCGAATATTGGTCCACCATCAACAGGCCAAAGCTTGGTTTTCCATTACTGTTCCAGGTTTGGAACTATATCCGATATTTTCTANCTTTTAAGTAATTTTTGTCTATTTCTGACACATTTCGAAGTTTTTTCTCTAATTAATGTTAGGAATTCCAAGGTGCAGAGGACAATTGGCAAAGAGAGTAATCAATTAAATTCAAATATTAATCCAAATTATTAATGTATTTATTGCAATTTCAGTACTATCCGAAGAATTGGACCTTTCAGTTATCACATAAACATAAGTGGATCTAATTTCCTGGAGTAGATTATGTAGGCTTTGATTTTGTCACATTTGCTAAAATTCTTCCAATGGTTTCTCTTCATCATACTAATAAACATAAATAATGCATTGGTACGGAAGGGATGCAAAAGTAGGGTTAGAGCTAATATACATATAGAAGATAAAAGAAGTCGCTAACTTCCGATATTTAGGAAGTCAAAATAAGTCAGGATGGAAAAAGCACTTTAAAACAAAGAATACTGCAGGGTCGGGCCACTGTTAACAAAAAGAAATCCCGATTGTGCTGTTTAATTTAGAAGTTCGAGAGAGTTTATTAAAACTGTATGTAGGAAATACGACTTTGTGTAGGTGTGAAACGTTGACGATGGGCTCTGTGGAGGGAAAAAGTTCGAAACGTTTTAAATGTGGTGTAATAGGTGGATTGAAAAATATCGTGTATAAGGCTACAAATCAGAAGATAGTACAAAGAGTAGGATAGTAACATAGGGCGTCGTAGGAGTCAGTAAGAAATAGGCGAGATAGGATGGTAGGACACCTTCTCANCAATTAAAAGCCGATCGGCCAATCGAAAACAAATAAATCGCAGTCTTGAAAAAAAAAAGATAAAATCTGTTATAAATAACGTGTAATTAAAGGTTCACTGGAGCAACAAGGAAATGAAAAAGTAAAAGTGTCTGTTAATAGACATGTATTTAAAAAATTTTCTTTTCATTTAGTTTAGGAGTATGTTCAGTTCGATTAACTAAATTTACTTTTACTTGATGGAAATTCATTGTAAGATTATTATGAATACGTAAGTGTCGAAGGGGGCGGATTCGAACACATCTGAATACTTTGGTATCAATTGTTCCGATTTTTGTTTTCTTGTTTTATTATGTCAAAGTTTGAGGTTAAAGTATTAAGAAAAAGCATAAAGACTTCTTCTTTGTATGTAATGACACTTGAAAAGCGTCCAGAAATTTTCATATACATAGTAGAGAGCGCTCCTATTGTCATAGATTCAAAGTGAATTCTTGACGTCAGGAAGTCTTTGTATAAGAGATCCATGTGTCATGTGAAAACCATCCAGAATTTTATAAATTAGTAGAGAGCGCTGCAATCGCCATGAATTCAAGGTCGGTGCTTTACACATATTTGATATCATGAATACTTTGCATAAAAATCCATGTAATGACATGTGAAAACCATCCAGAATTTCATAAAATAGTAGAGCGCAGCAATCGCCACGAATTCAAGGTCAATGCTTGACACATGCTTAACAACATGAAGACTTTGGATAAGAAACACATGTAATGACATGTGTAAACCGTCTAGAAAATTTAATAAAGTAGTGCAAAGCTTTGCTATCATCATGAATTCAAGGGCGACATTGACACATGCTTGACACCGTGAAGACTATGGATAACAATCCTACATATGTAATGACATGTGAAAAGCGTCCAGAAAAATTTGTAAAGTAGTACAGAGCGCTCTAATCGACATGAATTCAATGTCAATGCTTGACACATGCTTAACAACATGAAGACTTTGGATAAGAAGCACATGTAATGACATGTGTAAACCATCTAGAAAATTTCTTAAAGTAGTGCAAAGCTTTGCAATCGTCATGAATTCAAGGGCAACATTGACACATGCTTGACACCGTGAAGACTATTGATAACAAGTCTACCTAAGTAATGACATGTGAAAACTGTCCTCAAAATTTAATTTCTCTTCTTTTGTTGTTTCTCGAAAACGTTCTTCGCCTTTCAATAACTCAAATTTCAGCATTTCCGGAATAAGGAGGAACTGTAAAAACTAAAGGGTATAAACTAGGGTTCCTTTTTACTAGCTCCTCAAAGTATATAAAAGATAGCCTGACTAAACGTTAATGTGCCGAATCATGGCACTAGAAGATTGACCGAATATTGGTCCACCATCAACAGGCCAAAGCTTGGTTTTCCATTACTGTTCCAGGTTTGGAACTATATCCGTTATTTTCTACATTGGAAACGGCTTTGACACATAGACAGATGCACTAAACTTGTTGATGCATGGAGGCTTTTAGTTTGTTATTTATTTTAAAGTTATATTATACTTTAAGTAATCATATGGATATATGCTTCCTGAGAGTTTTGTGTGACAAATTTTTCATTTCTTGTGACGAAGTAGGTAATAATTTTTCACTCCGGCAACGTAGCGACCATACCGTGGAAGCCAACACGTACAGCAAACATAGTTGCATCGGAACGATGCGGAAATGCAACCTAGTTAAACGACGTTCGTGTATTACGCCATCTTCGTGCACAAGCATGACGAGAAAAACTTGCACTCACCGCGGAACTGGAACGCGTTTTCTTTCAATAGGCCAGCCGGTCACCATCTTTCGCCTCCAGCGATATTAGTATTGGTACCGGCAGGATATGCATTTCAACGTTACACCGGCGTGCGCTCTAAATTCTTTGGGAGCCGATACGATACATCAATGGTAATTTATTATTTTTATTAATGACTAAAGTTGTAAGTTAAATTAACAATAAAGGAGGTTTTGTAAGAAAGCAGGTGCTCTTACATTTAGATAAAAATTTG
>NW_020440530.1:445507-456277 GCF_000699045.2 Agrilus planipennis | reverse complement strand
AAAAGAAATCCCGATTGTGCTGTTTAATTTAGAAGTTCGAGAGAGTTTATTAAAACTGTATGTAGGAAATACGACTTTGTGTAGGTGTGAAACGTTGACGATGGGCTCTGTGGAGGGAAAAAGTTCGAAACGTTTTAAATGTGGTGTAATAGGTGGATTGAAAAATATCGTGTATAAGGCTACAAATCAGAAGATAGTACAAAGAGTAGGATAGTAACATAGGGCGTCGTAGGAGTCAGTAAGAAATAGGCGAGATAGGATGGTAGGACACCTTCTCAGGCATGAAGGGCTGGTGAGAGACATATTAGAAGCAGAAACAGGAGTTAAGAGATGTTTTAGGGAAACCAGAACATCCCACATACTATGGAGGGTAGAGATAAGGAGAACTATCGCATATGGGGGGAATGTTAAAAAAGTGTTCAACTATAAGCAGTAAATAAGAATTCAAAAACCCTCCAAGATGGCGCTGGCGTAAGTATGATTATGAATGTAGCAGTTGTTGACGGATTGAAGTATACCGAGTTAGAAAATTTGATATTTTCAGTGACTAGAATAGTTAGTGACAGTCCAGTATACCAAACCTCAACTATTTACGTAGTTCAAAGTAATTTTGTCCTTTTCCTATTCTATTCTAATAACTTTTGGCGCATTATTTGAAATTTGCCCTAATTTAACGTAGTTTGATGGACACTTTTTCACAACATTGATAGTACTCCTTACTTCTACCCTTCAAACCACATACTTAACTATTTGTGAACAGTAATCTAATCTAAATCAACCTCTACTCCTATTAACTTATTATTATATCGCCTATTTCTTAGTGATTCCCGTAGCGCCCTCTGATCTCCTACTCCTTGTTATAGATGTAATTGTAACTATATTTTAAATTATAGCTTTTTCCTTGGTTATAAAAAAAGGTACCTCCGCCACTGGGACTTAATACATACATTTGATGTAGGCGAAGATGCACGTTTAATCTTGCCGCTGTGCACGTTGTTTGTGCAATATTATGTAGAAAGTGCTTGCCATCTGCATACATACGTGCATTACGTTCCAGTTTAAACCTATTAACACGTTAACGTACGAATGTATGTATTTGCAGTCTGTCGTGTGTCGTCAATGATGATGCTGTTGACGATACGAGCGAGCGGCCAATGTCGACGCAATTAATTTAAATACGATAAATGCAAATCGAAACGCATGGCTGTACACACACACACAATAATAATAATAATAATTATCCTTTTGCAGTTATTGCTTACTTTGTAATGCCGCTTGCATTCTCGATTGCAACGAAAGCGAAAGTGACTTATCGACTGCAAGTGTCGGAAGCTTTGAACAGGTGTCTTAAGCAAAACGTGCTCGGAATTACTTACTCTATCCGTAAGTTGTACTTTTAAACGGTTGCAAAATCAAGATTTCTTACGTATCGCAAGTTGGTTTTACAGGATTGTTTCAGGGTTTGATGGTCGTGCTAATGGATGTGATTAAGTATATTCAACAAACCAAAACTTCCGCGTTAAACGAAATCAACTTCAATAGTATTAACGTGTGAAATGCTCTGGTGGCTGTAAAATTGAACAACTAGATAATTAATAGTAGTTATTATTGTTAATTATTCTAAATGCGATTCGATCTATGATCGAGGCAGTTTAGGAAGGCGAAGACTGATGACGAGTGGAAGGTGTTGCCTACTGTGCGTTAACTATTTTACTATTCATATAAGCCAGTCCGTATCATGTTGCAAATAGACTCCCCTAATTGTAACTTCTAGTAGTAGAGGTATTTTAAAATGTCATGGGCCGCAAAAAGCTCGAGGGGCGGCAGACATTACTGCATTTTGAACACTTGAATTGACTATTAGTCATGTAAACGATGACGGCCAGATGACCAATGCTTTTAGTGACAAGTAATAAAATCAATGAACAAGCAGAACTTTGTCATTGCGCAAGCCGAGGTCACAGCCCACGACATTCTAAACTACCTGCAGGTAGGGCTTTTCTGTGTTATACAGGTCCTCCACCGTCTAAGAGAAACGTATTTAAAAGTACAGTCAAGGGTCAGTCCGTCCCTGGTGGGATCACATAGTGAAATACGACATTGCAACGCAACATTCCATCAGCTACAGCATCCGTGAATATTTCTTTTGTATTTCGTGTTCTTAATACAAAGTTGGGGTGTATTTTAAAAAGTACTGCATACTATTAGCGATGAACAAAGTAATTATTTAATTAATTGTTATCGCAATGGATGTCTAAAGATTATTGTGTGTGGTGACATGGTATTAGTAATCTGTTGATATTTACTTTATTATTAGTTCCATTACCGTCACTGTTGACATTTTTCATCGATGTAGTTTCTTAGTTGTTTTGCAATTTCTCTATACGTTGCAATTTCACGCCCAGGGCCGGCTTTTGATTGCAACTTCGTTTGGCTTTTTACAAATTTGTTGAATTTGAATAGTCAATTTTCATCTATTTTCGTAACTAACTTTAAAAATATTTATTTTAAAATTATAAAAAAAATATTTGAGACCCTTACAACAAGCCCTTTCATTTGATATGTCACACGTTAGTTGGTATTGGCCCTCTTAGAATGATCCCCATGTCCAAAATTAATTTATTTACGTAAGCGTCCGTGTTTGGATCACAGATATTTACTACATTTAAACTTTAATCGCTCCAATAGATTGACTGTGACAGACGGACAGGCAGACACACGAGTGATTCTATAAGGGTTCCGTTAATCATTTGGCTGTACGGAACCCTAAAAAGCGGAAAAAACGTTGAGATTTTTCCAGTGACAGACGAACTACTTACACACACAGGCGCACTTAGACGGTTTTTTTTATACTTTCCATAACAAGCAAAGATTTCCATTTCGCTCTAGAACTATTTTTAATCACTGTGCGCATTTTACTTGAACAAGAACGATCCTTAAACGAAAGTACCTCCGTAAATCGTAAAACAAGTCAGCATACAGGTATGTTGTATAGAATTTTGGTTTCGTTTTCGAGATCAAGCACTCCCACAAAACAATGAGTTCCATTAAGTAAAAGTTGCTCCTGCTGGGGTACAATCTAATAGAGAACGACTTACCTAAGCAAAAGCTCACGGAGAAAATACGTACGGTCGTCTAGACATGAGCAGCTAATCAAACCGACTTTCGGATGATTAAATAGCGTGAAATTCGTATATTTGTTTTATGTGCCTAAGGACCACTAGAAACCATACGGAAATACAGAATGTCTAGCAGCGGTTTTTTTTAAGAAATGATTATATATTAAACTTAGTATCAGGGACGTAGCTAGCCTTTTTATTGTAGGCCCAAGACGCATGGTGTTCTATAAAAACGGCAATATAAAATTGTACACTTGTATCATCCCACATAACTTAAAACGTCATTCCCTCGCTAGGTGCGTACGCCATTTTTTTTTTAATCCCTCGTCCAAGAAGGGACATTTTCTTAGGTGAATAATGCAGCTATACTTCCTTGAGAGAAAAATCCCAAAATTTACCTAATTTGTATAAAGTAAAAGATATTTTTGCAGTATTAAATAAAAACGTTGTGGCATTAAAATTAAATTTCATTATCTATTGGGATCCGTCAAATGGGAGGAGCCTAAAAAACATGGCGCAGATTATGGAAAACTTACAATAATTTTTATAGTGTACCGTGCAATTTCGAAGTTTTTAAATTGTTGTATTGTAGCAGGTAGGTTCTTAACCTCAAAATAGTTATATCGTATCATTAACATTGTGTTAAATCAATTGCTTTTATAATAAAATTTGCAATCATAATTACTCACTTCATAATTCTAGTTTTAAATACTTATTACTTATTACTTACTAAAATATAATCATCCACATTAAAATGAAGTGAACAAATTTTTTCGCCGACTTCATTATCAAAAAGTTTTTACTTTTTTTAAGGTGTTTTATTATTTTAATAAACAATTTTACGATTTGTATGTATTATTCCCGCGGAAATTTATCTCTCATTTGAGTTACGAGTTTTGCTACCAGGTGGTGTATGTCTATTTGACGAATCCCAATTGCTAACTTAGAGGCGTGCCTTAATTAATATGGCTGACAGACAATACCAACCACTATTGTTGTTTTCTTTCTCTGTTGTCATTTATATGTACTATTAATATTTATGCCAGTTATCAGTTCGTGTTGCTGTCTGTGTTTACATGTATGCAAACACGTGGTATATTTAACTGACCGCACGGCATGCTTTAAGTTCGCATATCCGATCTCCACGTTCGATACGATTGATCGATGACCATAATGGTAACGTTAACCCCTGAGGGGGGCGCTCGATGCGGAAACGTCGACTGAGACGGACCCCCCGGGCAACACAGGGGCCGTTCATTTCCTTTCCAGAAGAAAAAACAACTGGAGCGCGGTAGATTACAATCCGGTACTTACTGCAGTAGGTGTTCGCCTTATAACGGCCAGACTTGCGACGTGCTAACGAGACGAGAACGAACATTTTTATTATCATTGCAGGCCCGAGTAAAAGGTGCTCCAAACCCAGTCACATTATTCATGTTGGTAATAAAAAGGGAAAATGCAAAACGACCTCTCTCGGCCGACAGTGGGTGGAAATGGTGTCTTCGAGAGAGCCTTTTACTTTAACTATAATAAGTAGTTAAACCCATTATAATCGCATACATTGGCTTTCATGAAATAATTTACAGGGTCACTAAATTCCATTACGCTACGAAAATAATGAAAAGTAAAGCAAAAATATTAGTATGCAAGCGATGAAAAACTAGGGAATGAGTGAATATAAAGGTAAGAGGCGAAGAATTAGAAGAAGTCGCTGATTTTCAGTATCTAGGGAGTCAGATAATTCAGGATGTAAGGAACAGTGGACATATGATACAAAGGATGGAAAAGGATCGTTACTTTTAACAAAAAGAAGTCTCTACTATGATCGTCAACGGTTAATTTAGATATTCGAAATAGATTATTAAAAGTATATGTTGGGGCACAGCTTTCTATGGGTGCCTAACGTGGAAGATGAGCGTGGTGGAAAAAAGGTTAGAAGCGGTCTAAATGTGGTGTTATAAATAATTGATGGAGATATCCTGGTTAGAGAAGGTTAAAAATAAGGAGATATTAGATAAAGCAGGAGAATAGAGTGGTACAGTAGTAATATAAAATAAGCGAGATAGGTGGATAGAACACCTTCTCAGGCATGAAGGGTTAATTAGAGACATATTAGAAGCAGAAACAGGAGTTAGGAGGAGCAGATTTAGGTTAGATTAGATTACTGTTCGCAAACAGTTAAGAATGTGAGATGTTCTAGTTTTATAGAAATGCAAAGATTAGCTCAGGATACGAAAGGGCGAAGGTGCGTGTCCAACAGTCTTAGGATTGACGACCTTATGTCGATGATTTCTTGAGCATCATTTATATTTAAAAAACCTAATCGATAGCAGTTATATACTTTTCTTTTAATCATTCGGTATGTTCTTAGGCTCGATTTGCAATGCTTCTTCCTCTTTGACCTACGTATTGCGTATATACTTATAGAAATTGTTCATTTCACCTTGAACTGTTGAGCGTTTAGATCTTTGGATCCTTCAAAAAAAGCATGGCTACGTGCCTGATCCACGTGTGTAGAAAAGATCGGCAATTGATTATATTGGTGCAATTATTTCTGTGGAAGCAAATTGCGAAATTAGTGAAAGCGTTTTTCCAAATGAACCAGATTAGAGCACGTTAAATTACGTCGTTCGGGCAGCAAATAATTTCTCTATTAGTCTTGGTTTTCTCCGTTAAATCACATTTCGAATGGTAAAAATTGATTATTTATTAACTGAATCATTAGTTCGTTATACGTAGAACAGATAGCGGTAGAAAAGGAATTAAATTTAGCTAATGTATAACCTGCTGATAATAGAATATCACCATGAAAAATATTGCCTATTCCACACGATAGGAAACCGCTGAAGTTGTTATGAACGACAAATAATTATTTATGACTTTACGCAAAACAAATAAAAATGTGTCAAAACAATAATGTTGTAAAGCTTTAGTAAATGTTTGGAAGATTATAGGAACCGTAAAATTGTAGATAACCAGTCTACAGGCCTCCATTTTTATTACTGTATTTATACTGAACATTGATTATTAAATTCTATAAATATATTCTATAAAAACCAACCTAGAGTCAGGATGTAATAAAAAAAATAAAATGACATAAACTTTTGAATATATGACAAAGTGCTAATTTGTTTGTGAGCTAATTATTTATAACGGAAATCGATGTAGCCCATCTCCTCTAATGATTCAACATCGACATTCTGCAACCAGCTGAAGATTAATACGTTTAATAACAATTTGGTACTATACTTTAGACCCACCTTCAATATCAAAAATTGCAACTGTTATTTAAAAACTGCGACTAAACGTTACGACTGCATTTAAAGGCTCCAATAATATTTTGATTAATTTACTAGTTGATTAAAATTTTTAGGTTATTGGCATCAAAACGATTAATTTGTGACATAATAATTTTAACGATAGGTAGAGAATGTTGGTTGTATTTTTACATTCTTCTGGTTGGCCTATTTTAATTGTTTGGCAGCAAGGGATTGGATTGTAAGTTACGCCATGATACATTCAAATTTGGACGGGTTTAACTAGATAACTTCCAGTTAGTTTACAAACTTTCGGAAATTTGTGGTTTGAGATCGACTGTCTTCGAATAATAGGCGTCAACTTTTTCATTCGAATATTTTTAGTGAAAATCGAGCGCATTAGAGATTCTTATGTACTTATAAGAATCGAATACTTTTCAAATTTGCATTTGGATGGATATTCCCAACACTACGTTATTACCATCAAATAAAATTAGTTGACAATTCAGCTGAACATTCACTAGTCGTGTAATAAAACAATTTAGCTTATTTGATAATGCCAAATATTATGATGTATTGCATTTTGTTTTACATTTGTTAAAAAAATCCTGATTGATAGATAAGGTTTCGCATTTTGGTCTGTCAAAATAATTAATTTTATCGATTGTTTATCATAATGGACATTAGATCGATCCTATTACGGTGTTAGTATCATATGTAATTATTAACCATAAGAGTAGCAACATGGTAACGTATCGGTCTTTTAATGGGTACTTTTAGGTTTAATCGGGCCGTGCTGGTGAAAGTTGCTTGGGAGCAAATAACCAAGTAAAAGGCAATCAAAAATTCGCACGAATAGCTACGTGGGTTCGATTGAAATGCTCTGCTAGTTGATTATTTGTACGAAAAAAGTTCGCCAATTCAGACGCGGTCGCATTAAATTCGGATAGGACTAATTACTTCGCAAATATACCAAGACTTGCAGGATACTAATTGATGACCACTCGACTGTGAAACGTGTCTGACAGAGTGAGTGACGTCACTCGTCAAAATCTGGTTTTTTAACATTCACGGTTCGTCTCTCGTTCTGTAGGTTCTTTTTGTGCCGAATTTTTCTGACCAGCTGGTTTCTAATGGAATTCTTTAGTAGTGGTAGCATATTCTTATGCATGCCTGTCTACTATATTACTCGAAAAATTCCATTCTCATAGAGAAAAATACAAATAAACCTTTTCTTTTTAAAGGGTTTTTAATGCGGGTTATATAAAATATAAATATTTCATAATAGTAAAATTTGAATACAGAACCGTAGTAACTAAATGTGAAAATTTCTGAAAACATGGCAGGAAACTTTCTCAACTTCTAAGTGTTGTAAATAAATCCTGTTAGTTCCGCAAATTGTTTTTGTAAACGGAAAGTTGTGTACATTATTGGCGATTCGTTTTTTTCTAGATTTTTCAATAATTGTACCGATCAACTGAAACTAAAATTCTGATTGGTCGATAAATCACATAGCCTATCCTACCCGTTTCAAAAGGTCAGTCCGATGAGTGGATGAAAACTAGAATATCAAGGTAGCACAACAAAATTATATTCCTTATTTCTGAAGAAGGTACACTATAGTTTGTCCAAAAATTTGTCGCTGTAGTTGGTTACTGAAAAAGTACACGAAATTCCCTCATATCACGCTGGCACTACACATAGCGCATCTCGAAATAGATATGTCATAGAAAAATAGTGTAAGCGTTATAATTTGTCGCAAATTTGTCACCAAATCGAAAAATTGTCCAAAAATTTGTCACTCTAGTCGGTTTTTGGAAAATCGACGGAATGCCAGCCTGATGTCATGTTAACACTGCACATAACGTATTTCGAAATAAAAATAACGTGGAGATATAGGTTATGGGTTGTAATTTGTCGCAAATTTGTTACCAAATCCAAAATTTTGTCGCTCTAGCCGGTTACTGGAAAATAGACACAATGCTAGCTTGATATGAAGCTGGCACTACACATAGCGCATCTCGAAATAAATATGACGTAAAAAAATAGTGTTAGCGTTATAATTTGTCGCTAATTTGTCACCAAATCGAAAAATTGTCCAAAAATTGGTCACTCAAGTCGGTCTTTGGAAAATCGACGGAATGCCAGTCTGATATCTTGTTGGTATTGCAAATAACGTAGAGATATAGGTTATGGGTTATAATTTGTCGCAAATTTGTTACCAAATCCCAAACTTTGTCGCTCTAGTCGGTTACTGGAAAACAGACGAAATGTTAGCCTGAAGTCAAGCATGCACTATACATAGCGTAACTCGAAATAGATATGGCGTAGAAAAATAGTGTAGGGGTTATATTTTGTCGCTAGTTTGTCGCAAATTTGTTACCGAATCGAAAAATTTGTCACTCTAGTTTGATATGAGGCTAGCATTCCGTCTATTTTCCAGTAATCAGTTGGAACGACGAATTTGTGGATTTGATAGCAAATAAGGGACAAATTATATCATATTTCAAAAGAAACAAATATAACTTTGTCGTGCTAGCTTGATGTACGTTAGATTACCAAACATCTCTAACTACTGCGAACACTAATTATAAGTAGGTTTCCTCTATTTTTAGTCGTGTTTATGCTTCTAATGTCTGTATGAAGTGCTTTATGTCAGAGGCGGTATCCTACCATCCTATATTTTCTTTTTCTTATTAGCTGCACTAATATCTTCTCATTTTTAACCTTTTCTATCATTGGTATGACATCACTTCTAATTATTTTGCCGCGTCTACCGTTTACGTTTCGCCCCCGTACTGAGAATTTCATCAAACATACCCTTTGATAAACTTTTGCGAATTTCCAAATTTAATTTTCGCGAGCACCTTTTTGGCGAATAAATCCTACGCTTTTCTTCATTTTATGCCTCTATCGCTTTTTTTTATATTGTCGCGTTAGGCAAAAAAGATAAAATTTGTAATACACAAATCAAAATGTTAACTTTTATTAATAAGGCTTCAATTCTGCTTTTTTTATTTGGTAAAGTTAAATAATATAATAGGAAATGAAGATATGCCTAATGATGTCACATAAATAAATTACGAGGATCTAGTATTAATTCATGATGTGTTTCTTTTTTTTTCTCAATTTTTTAATGCTCAGTTCTATGCATCTTTTGTAACAAAAACTACAAAGTAAAATATCATCTGAATATTAGGTATTCTCCGAGTGATGTTTTAGGAAAAGCCTTGATTTTCTCACTGATGTAAATAACCAATAACCTTGAATTTTACGTTGACATTCCAGCAATTGCTAAATAGAATAATGAATATACCGCAGAAATTGTCAAGCTGTAAAGAATTTAACAATTTCTTGTTCACTGAAATATTTATTTAAAAAATTACTGTGAAGTTTTATTATTTTACGTTAACAAAGATTAAAAAAAAAAACCGATAGATATGCGAAGATTAGCTAAGGATAGGAAAGAGTGGAGGTGCGTGTCCAACCAGTCTTAGGACTGACAACCTTATGATGATGTTACTAGATTATTTGTTATTTCGATATAGTTCTTATGTTTACCTATTCTTGTGAACAAGAATACATCAGTATAGCCTAACTGTTACAATTTCAATCTCTTGTAGTTGGTAGGTATACCAGGTTTTGATTAACAATAACTAATTAGTACGATTTTGTCATCTGGTAGACTTTTAGTGTTTATAAACATTATAGGCTCATTTCAACTGTTTCAACTCAACCCTCTCCTTGAAAATCCGTCAACCAAGAATTAAAATTTCATTAGTGTTGACTGCTAGAACAGGACAAAATGTGGTTTGGGACGTTGGTGAGGCTGGTATTTAATGAAAAGACCCATAACGAACGTATGAACTATTAACCCTAGTGATTTTACCGGGTACTTTAGTTTAAATGTCCGAATTTAAAATATAAAAAAAATTAATGTAAGAATGGTACACATACATTTCGATTTATCAGTAAATTACACTCAAAATTGAAATAACCAAGTGAATTCTATGAACAATACATTTTAATTTTGAATTAAACAAATAATAGATGGTTCGAAAAAAAGTTTCGACAGCAATTTGAAGCATCATTCTATTATTCTCAGAAAATTTTACTTGCGGTTATGGATTTATCTAAATAGGTGGACATCTTTCGTCAAAAATCAATATATTAAAAACTGCAATGGTCATTTTAATACGAGGGTGGATTGATAAGTTTCCGGCCTAACCAAGAGATGACGCCACTAGGCCTACCTTGAGGTGACATTCTATAGTACCATCCTTGGATAGCTTGTAGCTATAGTTTCAGCCCGATCTCCTTGCTAGTGTAGGTTTGACAGCACGCTGAACAAGACGCCTCTGTGGTTTTCGTAAAAATGGAAAAGCAGGAAAATC
>NW_020440530.1:429083-445388 GCF_000699045.2 Agrilus planipennis | reverse complement strand
TTGAATTTTACGTTGACATTCCAGCAATTGCTAAATAGAATAATGAATATACCGCAGAAATTGTCAAGCTGTAAAGAATTTAACAATTTCTTGTTCACTGAAATATTTATTTAAAAAATTACTGTGAAGTTTTATTATTTTACGTTAACAAAGATTAAAAAAAAAACCGATAGATATGCGAAGATTAGGTAAGGATAGGAAAGAGTGGAGGTGCGTGTCCAACCAGTCTTAGGACTGACAACCTTATGACGATGTTACGAGATTATTTGTTATTTCGATATAGTTCTTATGTTTACCTATTCTTGTGAACAAGAATACATCAGTATAGCCTAACTGTTACAATTTCAATCTCTTGTAGTTGGTAGGTATACCAGGTTTTGATTAACAATAACTAATTAGTACGATTTTGTCATCTGGTAGACTTTTAGTGTTTATAAACATTATAGGCTCATTTCAACTGTTTCAACTCAACCCTCTCCTTGAAAATCCGTCAACCAAGAATTAAAATTTCATTAGTGTTGACTGCTAGAACAGGACAAAATGTGGTTTGGGACGTTGGTGAGGCTGGTATTTAATGAAAAGACCCATAACGAACGTATGAACTATTAACCCTAGTGATTTTACCGGGTACTTTAGTTTAAATGTCCGAATTTAAAATATAAAAAAAATTAATGTAAGAATGGTACACATACATTTCGATTTATCAGTAAATTACACTCAAAATTGAAATAACCAAGTGAATTCTATGAACAATACATTTTAATTTTGAATTAAACAAATAATAGATGGTTCGAAAAAAAGTTTCGACAGCAATTTGAAGCATCATTCTATTATTCTCAGAAAATTTTACTTGCGGTTATGGATTTATCTAAATAGGTGGACATCTTTCGTCAAAAATCAATATATTAAAAACTGCAATGGTCATTTTAATACATCTTTGGCAACCATAAATATTATGTATAATATAATACACCATATACTCGTTTAATATCAACACGTTAATTTCCATGACAAATTATCATTACAAGGAACGTAATGAGCAGCAGAGTTACAAAGCGAGCAAAATAATAATAATGGCAAAAACGCACCGCTGAAGGAAAAGGTTAAAACCGTGACCATGAGCGCCGCGGAAGGTCAAGTGCTATTGCTAATATTCTATGCCGGCGAATTTTGTAATCGAAGCCGATGTAGTAATATCTGTTATATGTACAATACTCTACCTTTCTGCCTGTCGGCGTGATGGCTATTTTTTCTACTTTATTTAGCACTGGCCGTGAATCGAATTCAAGAACACAAAAATGTGGGCAGACGTAGTTGTGTGTCGGTACAATGTCAAATATTTGTGTAGGGTTTTTAATAATTTTTGTCACACCCGAATGCGTTTGTAATGAAGAAGATTTTTACTATTTTCTCCCGCTACGTATTGCTGTTACTATGACCCTAAGGTTTATATTGAGAATAGGATAGCTTAATGTAAATCTCGCAAGTGCAAAAGAGATAGACTAACTAAATTTCCGAGTTTTATAAAATTTAACAAAAATGACAGAGTGTACAGTGTCAAAATGTTAAGAAAATGTCTACCGTTTCTCCCTAATAATAAAAACTACAAGAAATTGTGGGCTGAAGCAATAAGACGATCAAAATTAGCCAAATCTCAACCATATTTAAGGTTATGTGGGCACCGTTTTACAGAAAATAAATATATTTATATATTATAACCTAATCTTTTACAAGGTCTACCTTTCTATTACTATAAGATGTGAATCTCCTTTTCAATTGTGACATAAGCTGGTCTTATTTCCATGTGCAGTGCTTTGCTTAGGAAAAAAGTACTAAGTGGATTCCTTAATAATAAATTCCTTAACCGACTTAACCTCAAACGAAATTTAAACTGTAAATGGATCATACGTATGGCGCCCTCTATTCATACAATCTTCCCCATTGCTTTTTATTTAGTTTCCGCGGTATTCCTAACCTCAACTCCTCTTCTGATTTTAATTTTTGAGTAACAATAGTTGTATATATATGCATAATTAAATACATGAACAGATTTGCGGCGGGGATTCAGTCTCTTTCTTATGATATAGGACTTTGGCACCTTTTTTCTAGAGAAATTATCAAAAATTGTGACTTCTCTTCAAAAACATCAATTTCATCATCTATTTCACGCCAGAACGAAACACTTTTTATACAGACACACACGACGATTACAATAATCAAAAGTTTAGACAAACATGTTATCTGTCGATTCAATACTTTCCTTTCGGTGTCTGCTTTTTTTTTGTTTGAAACTTTGACACTTACAGAAAACAAACACGTGACATTTACTCAGAAACAATTCTTTATATCATCAGTCACCATCAAGACAGTTTTCTAAATAAATCATAGAGTCGCTTTCGCTGTCTTGTGTTTCCACTTTGTACAACGACGATTTTGTCAAATAATATAGAAAGTTTACCAGAACATGCAAACATGTCTAAAAGAAACGAGAAAACAAATACCTACAGTTTAACGTGATGATCGATAACAAATCACACAGGTATATATACAAAAAAAACACGAAGTTTAAGTGTAAGGAATAGAAAAATACGTTGCAGATATTATGGAAAGTTGTCAATGCAAAGCACGAAATTATGGTAATCAGTAATTATACAATAAATATTTATTAAGTGCAGGGACAGCTGATGCATACATAGGTGTTATAAAGCTGCAGAACTGTCAGAAAAGTAAGATACACGCGAACTCTCTTATAACGAACAATAAAAGGCTATGAATTTTGTTCATTATAACCGGATGGTGGTTGAAGTGAATTTTTATTAATATCTTAGGTAATTAAAAATGTTATACAATAATAAATTAACATTATTTGAATAATTTACATTTTGTATATAATCGAAAATGGTTAGTCATTTTGCTTTGAACCTAGTTTTTAATAATGGATTATTTTTTTGTACTTGTTTTCATACAATTTATTGAAAATTTGAGATATATAAGTTCATGATTGATTAGGCCGATCTTACAAAGAAATATTATTAGCTCGAACTTGTCAAATTCCCCGTCCAAGAACGTTCGTTAAAGCCGATCGTCCGTTATAAATGTGCTCGTTAAATCCACGTATGAAAAACGCGTACATGTTTAAATGTAGGTAACAGTTGTTGATAAAATAAGAACGCCCTTCCCTGCGAGATTGTTGTAGAAGTTGTAATTTTTAATTAAACCTAATTAATGGAAGTGAAAAAAGAAATACGATGTGAAAAAATTAATCTATGGACCAAGGTAAGTTTGTTTCTGCTCTTTCTCTTGGCTACTGAAGTAGGGACAGACTGCGACGTTTCGTAATTTATTCTGTTACTTTTTCTAGTGAAAGTTTATGTACAAATAAACAATTGTGTCAGTAATGCAACAAAATAAAATAAAAACATGCAGTAAATCTATAAAATACATTTTATTCTGTGATATAGGTAGACGTGAGCGCGTACTAACTCTGACCGAATAAGCCTTAGTCCATTTTCATGTAGCAATTCTACAGCAGCAAATGGCTAAAAGTTATACAAAAAAGCAAATTATTTTTGTTTTCATCAGCTTGGGAGTAGGGGGCTGATCAATTTATTAAAAAATGAACGAACCCAAAACAATAATGTCAACGTAAAAACTTTTACTATATAAAAAACTTTAACGGACTAAAATTTATTACTATGTTGTGAAATTAATTTAAATGCTGATCAACTGAAAAACGGTGTATGGTTTTTTTTGTATAATTCCGCTGATTTAAATATTTATAAAATGTGTCCTGAAAGCCTCCCAAGTTGTGTGTATCTACCACTCTATATGTAAAGATAATTTCTCATTATTAATTACGAAAGAGATTTATTATGTTGTTGGGAATCTCTGCTTTTGATAACAGTTGTACGAGNCAACGTAAAAACTTTTACTATATAAAAAACTTTAACGGACTAAAATTTATTACTATGTTGTGAAATTAATTTAAATGCTGATCAACTGAAAAACGGTGTATGGTTTTTTTTGTATAATTCCGCTGATTTAAATATTTATAAAATGTGTCCTGAAAGCCTCCCAAGTTGTGTGTATCTACCACTCTATATGTAAAGATAATTTCTCATTATTAATTACGAAAGAGATTTATTATGTTGTTGGGAATCTCTGCTTTTGATAACAGTTGTATATGAACAAGTTTAGTTTCTCAATTATAATTTTAAATAGAAATATGTAACTTTTTAACACTAGAATGTGTCAGTTGTTTCATATTAAAGTAGTTTATTAAAACCCATTAATTATTCAATTTTTCCACCATTATGTCATAAGTTAGAATAATCTTAACAGAAAGTATCGAAGTTGGAACTGGTTATTAATTTCAAATAATTTTTGTTTTTATATTTATGTATAAGCTCTCAGATTGGCTGCTTTAAGATATGGTCCTAAAAACTAATTCTAATATGGATGGCACTGCGGTGTGACTCATAACAACTGATAACAGTAGAAAGAAACATACCTCTCATAATATTTTTCAAAAACTCTGGGGTTTATTTAGTCGTATGGACTTCTTGATGTTCTTACCTGTAACAAAAATAAAATTATTAATAAACTGATAACAGTTGCGTTGCATAGAGAAGGTTAGAAATGAGGAGGTATTAGAAAGAGTAGGAGAACACACAGGACCCTATGGAAGACAATAAGATAGATAAGATGTGACAGAGGGTGTGAAAACTTTGGTAATTGTTCAGAATTGGGACTTCAGACTAAGATCGCTCCAAAAATTTTTTCATCGATTTTCATAGATATTAGAAGGTAGGGGAAACACTTTTTTATGACTTCATATTTATAATTATTCAAAATTGCCCAAATCTGGATAATTACCCGCATTGGTGACGTCATTGTTTGATAATTACCAAAACCTCCTCCGACGGAATTATTACGTTATTGTAGATTGTATGCACTATCGAACGGTAATATCCGTTCAAATTTGAACGGATTGTACCACTAGACATATATAACCGGATTATTTGTGTATCTCGAATATAAGCTGTAAACTTGTCTCGAATGTTTCAGAATTTACTTTAAGGAAATGCTATAACGGCGCCATCTGTAGTCAATGCTGCATTTAGTGGTATTTAATATGTTCAACAAGGCCCATTTATATTGATGCATATCTACTTGCTAAACTGAATCCAGCCTTAGCCCGCCATCAGTGATAGGCGCGTTGCCAAAATCGAACAAAGAAGTTCATGCTGGTCAGTATTCTCTCGCAACTGCCAGACGCGGATCGCCATTTCAATCTTGTCGGATATCATCAGCACGTCGCAGGCAGCTTCGACAGTTCAGCAAGTAGATATCCATCGATATAAATGAATCTTGTTGAACATATTGAATCCCACGCAATGAACCACTGTACTACAGATGGCGTTTACCTCGTCGTTTGTAGGATTTTATAAAACGTTGTGTCAAGGCAACAGATACTGTTGCTCTGTGTTCTGTCGAAGCGTCGCGTTGATGTGATCGAACAAGAACGAAATCGCGATCCACCATGAATTTACTTTAAAACTTGATTTTATTCAACTAAAACAAATTAATATTCTCACAATTAATATTAGTATGTATAAATTTTATGCTTTTACCAGAAACAAGTTTCTTTAGTAAAAGTGCTAAAGAAAATTACCACTCTGGATTACCTACCACTTGTAAATAAAATGTTACATAAGAATTTGGTTTTTTTAATGGTAAACTCTAATAAATTATCAGTTAAAGGTACTTGGCACTTAGTCCAGGTGTGTAAACAAATATGCGTTAACATACTTATTGCAATTCTTTCGTCATAACTTGGAAACGACTGAACTAATTTTTATAAAACTTTCACTACCGCTACCATATGTTGTTTATATTTACTATATTTGTAGGTAGATGTATAATTTATACGTACATACATGTATATATATATATACAAATTCACCATTGAAATGGTGGAAATTATCAGTCTCAAATGGACACCGAGATTACAACTAAAGAAATTATTTAATGTTTTTGTACAATTTTCTTAAATAGTTACGATATCATATATGCTTTAGAGACTTTAATATTTTACTACTGTAATTTTTTCTTGAAAAAATTTAATGTTTTTTCCTAACTTTTAAACAATTACAATTACAAAATTTCTTGTTCAAAAGACGGTGCCTGCATGAAAAAAACCACAAACTTTTACTGAACTTAAGTTTCAATCTTTGTATGGCCCTGTACGTATATGTATAATTGAAATTTTGCCCACCATTTACAAGGCACACTGTATGTCTAATGTCTATGTTATATGGAAGATATATCCATTTTATGTAAAGCTAGAACCTGACCTACCCCTAATTCTAAGATCACAGACTAAATATTTGTCACCCTACCCAACTTCACAGACAGAAACCTCATTTGTTTAATTGTAATGAATTATAATTTTATTTAATTATGAATAAACTGATGGTGTTTCTTCATAATAAAATTGTTGATAAGAAACGATATTAAATGAAAAATTTTTATTTTTGCCATTTATTTAGCGTTTCTTGCTATTGTTTGTATATTAACCCTTGTCAAGTGCATTTGAATTTTAAATTGTTCAATCATTATTCTATTTAACTCATACGGGAATAACCAGATCCTTTACAAATTTCCCTAACCTCATCCATATCAACGTGACGTCTATGTTTCTATTCTCACTACAGGTTTTGTTTTGCCAAATAAAAAATTTTACGAACTTATAACAATGTTTCAGACATTCCATGGACGTGCGGGGATTTTCCGCGTTCTCATGAACAAAAACGCTATCATTCTTTCTTGTTCTGAATTATTCATTTATTACCTTAACACAATAGAGGTTTGCACAACCGCTTACAAATGGAGAGGAAAAGAACAGATAAAACAGTTGAAAGTGAAGATATTCTAGTACTTTATTGTTTGAGATCTAACTCTTCTTATAATTCAATGGGACAGATGAACAATTGAAGGACGTTGCATTTGAATTGTTTATTAATCTTAGCTAGTCGACGGTATATTATGCATTGTCACCAACGGCGTAACTAATGTCAGTGTATAGATATTCGATACAGTAGGGTCACTCCTTTGATCAAACCAAAGACCGATATTGTTGGCATAAATCAACCCTATGTGCGCTGAACTGCTACATACAAGGACGGTTCAAAAAATTTACCAATTTACTTTATTTGTAGCGTGGCATTATGAAGACATTTTGTATAAAACGGTAGGTACAGACAGTTAGTGAAGGCTAGTTACTTTTGCTTTGGCATCATTTTCATTTAACTAAGAAAATTGTACCTTGAAAAAGTCCCACACAAGGGGCGAAACGTTGGTAAATTCTTATCATAATAAACTGATTCTATAACCCCTATCATTGCTCCTATTTTTAATTGAAAAAATCTAATCTCAAGTGAATGGGTCTGAAAAAGGTCCGCTGCGCGATGAGCCACTGCGCATTGACATTGTCAGTTGTCAAACACCTGCGCGTTAGATAGGGTGCGCACTGGTTTACTGCGCAGCAAACCGCCGATCACAATTTGATGACGCTATTTTTACGTAGTTTTTACTCCTATCTCTAATGTTCTTGGACGTCACAGAACACGTGTCTCGATTGTTGTATGCCAACTAAAATTGAGTGACAATTATTATCTATTTATTATTACATTTAAAAAAAAATGTGAATTGATTGATTGTGTGATTGTTACCGTCTAAAACGATGGTTATTCGCATCACAGTAAAATACTACAGTCCTACTTGTAGTGATATAGCAGCGGCATTTGTTTTTTTTTTTTGTAAAGCTTTCTCATTTCATAAATTGACGATACTTTAAAATGATTAATTAATTCTTTTTATTTTTTCAGGTAACCCACAAATGACCGCCAAATTCTAACAATGGTAAGTCACAACACCAACATTTTTATACCTAAAGACAAAATAAAATATTTCTTTATTAGCATACCTACATTCGTAGGTATATGTCACTTCCTTTCTCTCGCGTTAAAATAAGGACATTGTTCTATTTGATTGTGAAATTCTACGTTTTATTTACGAAATCTAGTACTGCACTTTTTTAAAATTAGTCATCCTAAAACAGATAAATAATTCCTAGTTTAAAATTGCAATTTGCTTTCACTTTCAAATATAAAAAGTAGGTTCAATTTTTGCTTTCGACACATTAGGTTATAATTTGAATTTATTACTGAACCATTTTTCTTTATATCGTGGTTTTGGTTAATATTAGTGCATTCATAACAGTTGAATATTATAATCATTAATTTGTCAACAGTTAGGAGTCGATCACGACTAATATAACTTTGTTCATTTGGTAGGTAAAATTAGTAATAGGGACAAAATTCGTTATTTTCATTTAAAATAAATTTAACGTTAGTCGAAGCGAGTGTCAATTAATTAATTAATAATTAATCTACATAAATCATAAAAAGTTATAAAGAGAAACATGAATGTTTTGCTTCATTTGGTTTAAATAATGCGTGCGAAATATATTCTTTATTTCGATACCTAAACTCAATATTCATAAAAAAGGAGTTCAGGGAACAACTCAGTCAGATGACGTAGTGGGGGTTGTTTAGCCAATGTTATATTAATGGTACAGCGAAGAGTTGATTATCCGTTTTTTCGTTTATAATTTTAAGTGTTCCATTTTTGAGTTGATTTTAAAACATTCAATCTACTGAAGTAAAACTATGTGTACTCTAACCTAGCTTATTCTATTTTGATGGAGGGCAAGTGTGCTGTCGCTCGCTTAGTCTGGACGCACCTTTCTAAATGTAAAGCGAATTAATTGCAATTTACGATATTGTTCGAAATGACCCAGTCAGTGTGTCAGTGAAAGTGTAAGTTGTTTTTCTTTCGTCTCCATCAACGATGTGTTTCGAACATAAAGACCAAAAGGTACAGTCATTGCTTGAAAGAGGTAAATACTGTATTAAATATGGGTGTGTGTGCGTGCAAGTGTAGTTACGGATTTATTTACATGAGTACTTATTGAGAAAAGTCATTTAGTCGGTTGTTGGGACATCGATGAAGTAATATATTATTATTAATATTACCGACGCACAACCGTAACCGGTTGTTAGCCGTTGGTCAGTCTGCATTCTCACTTTTTAGCTTCTCGACCAACTTTCTTTGATTTTAACAAGCTTATTATTATTATTATTATTATAAGTAAATATTAGAAATCCGACCATGCGAATTTAAAGTGACATAAAACAAAGATACTGGTATGCAAGGGAAGAAAAAGTAGGGAAAGAGCGAATATAAAGATAGGAGACGAAAGATTAGAAGAAGTGGCTGATTTTAAGTATCTAGGAAGTAAGATAAGTCAGGTCGAGTTGCCTTCAATAAAAAGAAGTACCTTTTATTCTCGCGAACGATTAATTCAGAAATTCGAAAAAGATTGTTAAAGGTGTTTTTGGAGCACGGCGCTGTACGGGTGCGAAACATGAACGGTAGGCGCGGCAGAAAATAAAAGGATAGAGAAGGTTAGAAATAAAGAGGCATTAGAAAGAATAGCAGAACAGAGGACTCTATGGAAGTCAATAAGAAATAGGCAAGATAGGTTGGTAGGACACCTTCTCAGGCATGAAGGTCTAATCAGAGACATATTAGAGGCAGAAACAGGAGTTAAGAGTTAATATATTTTTGTTTATGACATTCTGGTCAAAAGCTCTTATGGGTCAAGTTAACAAATAAAAAATTTCTAAGTTACGGATCAAAATAGTGCACGATTTTTATAACATACCAATCAGTTGTCTCTTTAGAATCAATAGATACCAAAAAAAAATTATCTTGGAAGCACGCAGCTAGCGATTTCTACACTTACCTGATTTGTAGGGGAGCTCAGTACAAAAACAATCAATAAAAATTTTAAAACACAGTATATACGTATTATAAAATATACGTTTCTACTATTTTTTGTTACAAGAAAAACTAATGAACTGGTTACCATCAGAATGAGATAGTTGGGGTCTTAAATCAAAGGGTTGGGATTGATAAATTGGAAGGATTATATCCTTATTCGGAGGAACAGATAGACAAGACTTTAGGAACTCCATCAAAGGGTTTCCTTTGTAATGAATTGTTACCAAAAACACCAACCTGGTAATTATTAAAGGAGAGGTCCATCTTATAAACTTACTTAAAACCCAAAGCTCTGAAGAATAACCAATTTTCTCCGAAGTCAGCTGAAGAGATTGAATATGATACCAGTTGCACATTAGATAGAACTCATGAGAACTCTTTGTCAGAAAGTCATAAAGGACAGCAGCCAAATTGACCGAAACCGATTTTCCATAAAGGTTGTGCGTGGTCCATTCGTACAAAAAAAAAAACGAATAATAAATACGGGTTTGTTATACATTGCACCCATCGAAAAAGGGATGAATTCAATTCTCTAATTGTTTAAGTACTTAATATTACCAAATCGGTATTATTAAGTGCTGCTACAATTCGTTGCTTATAATTTTCCATCTCTAGTTTCTACCGAAATTAAACAAAAAACTGGAAACTTTTGTGTAAATCCTATACAAAATTAGAATTAAATTGAGTTATTAAAAGTTAAAGGTATAATACATTGTTTATTGTTTTATAACGTAGAAAGTACTTTCTTTTTGCCTTCATATAAAAGAGGAACTTTCCGTTTTTATAAGTTTTCCTTTCAACTTTTTCTTAGTTTGTTTTTGATATTACACTTTATTTTCTTTCTAAATGTTTTTGGAAAGGGCTAAGTTTTTATTTAACTAACCTTGATTATAATTTGATAAAAGCAGTATGTTGTTATACAAGTTTAAACGTTTTCGTGGTTGTAATAATAAAATAATTATTTTCTGATTTTTTTTCTTCAATTGAAACCATAGCTAGGTAGTCCACAAACACAGTTACTTAGCACCTTATCAAGCACACGTTCGTAGTAAACAAATATGGATAAAAGCGAATCGCCGATCAAGGCATATTTGATATTCTGATATAATTTGGTATTATAAAAAAGTTCAATTTTCTTAAAAAGTAGTAGCCGTAGGTACTAACATCCTTATATTGGACGAAAGGAAATAAAATTTTGTACATGGGGAGCTGATAAAAAATATAGCATTCCATTAACAAAAAAATAGTTATGCCAGTTTGAAACAATTTGTTTTGAAAGTGGTAGACTTCAATAAATTTGAAAAGAACATGTTTGCGTTAATAGTGATAATAGTAGGCCATTTCTTTCACAAGCTATGTGTGAAAATAGCACACTTCTGTGTGCTTTCGTTTCGGAAGTATTCAAAATGGCGCAGAGTACTGCAACCGCCTATCTATTGATTTATTGCGAATTTTATAAAAATTGACGCATTTTAGACATAACATATGGTTAACAAAGTGGTATTTAAATTTAACAAGGAATTCAAAAATGCAATAATAAATGGGGCATTCTATTACAAAAAATGAAGTTAGGTAGCCTCCAGGAAAAATGGGACCCTCTGTATAATCGAAAATAATTTTAGGATATGAAGATACTTATATGGTACCACTTCTGTAAGAAACGTTTTTTGATATCTTTAAGTGCGAAGCAGTTATTGAAAAAACTCGCTTGCTCGGGACATCCTGTATATCAGAGAACATAATTCGATTAAAGCTTTTCTATAGTTTGATTCCCATTTAGATCTTAACTCATCATTTTATTGACAAATGCAACCCTAGTGTCGTTTTTACTGAACTTGGCTCCATTTTTAGCATTTTTGTTTTTGTTTTTATGTGAGCTTACTTCGTACTAGGTCAGCAGGAAGTACTAGTAACAACAGGTTCTAAAGATCAGTTAGTGGTCCTATAAGGATTCCCAGTTTAATTTTTTCTGTTCACACATGATGTGCACGTGTATATGTGTATGTGTGTGTCTACGTGAGAGCATCAGCCATTTATCCTAATAATAACTAGCAGGCATGGCTGTCTTACTAAACAAGTCTCAGAGCTGAAAAAAAAATTAGCATCTCGAACTAGGTTCAGGGTTAGCCGCTTTTTTTTTCCACGGAGTCACCTTACTGACTCGATCATTGTTTAAATTCGCACTCCATTCTTTCAGACAAGACGGTCGCATATATTTATGTGTGTCATTTATTTTACATGGATGTACGTAGACTCGTGTAAGTCGGATTTTTTTTATTAACATCTACATAATATACACTAGTGACAAGTTACAAATCGAACATAAGTTGGGATATTCTATTACAGATAATAACCAAAAGGCGGCATCATCTTCTGAAAAATATGACGTGGTAAAGAGAAATTTGTACAAATATCTTAATAAAAATAATAAAGTAATATAAGTGAGTTTGAGAGTTGGGCTAGCTTAAGACAATTTTCAGAGAAGTACAGTAAGAGTTCCTTATTCACGGTTTCCTTATTCGCGTTTTCATTATTCGCGGGTGAACCCAGTTCCTGTATTCGCGGCTAAAAATTTCATTATTAGCAGATGCAATCGGTAAACAGAAAAGGATTCGATGTCATTTATCAAGGGGATTGACAGCAATAGACCGCTCGAGCCTAGTGTGAATTTTTCCGAAAACATGGGTTCCTATTCTCAACATTGTGATTTAATGCTGCGAGATAAATATGTTATTTTTTGTATGGTAACAGACAAAGGTTCATACTAACTCGGTACGTTTTTGGTTTTCAAAAATACGGTCATTAAAAGCTTTTACAAATTCTTAAAGTTGATGCTTCTTGTAGGACACGTATTTTCAATAGAAATTAAAAATATAAAAAATGGCCTTCGACAGGCTTTAGAACAAAGCATTATTTATCTTACTACAAAATTTCAAACCTCTGTTCCAAACATTAAACTCATAATATCTAGAACCGATAAGCATGTTTTTACTCTATGGCGGGTGTACTACTGAATCCCATTAATGTTTATCGGCATCTTTTGACTATGTACTGTTGGTACGTACCAAGGCAGCTTTTATAAAAATGTAACCGATTAAATAGAAAAGGAGTTATTTTTCAACGTATCGGCATCTTTTAAGTACTATTGGCTCGTGCCGAGGTGACTTTTATAAGAGATGTAATCAAGTGAACTAATTCAAAATTCAAAACAAGAAAAAATTAATAAATTTTTTAAACCCTTGTCTAAAGGTGATTATAACGATTAATTTTAACTGCGAATTTCTCAATAAATTGATTTTATTCTGAAACATATTGTTTTATTTTAGAACCTTAAAACGTATTCCCTATGATTCCATACTAATACATACCATTCCAAATCCACGGTTTCTGTATTCGCGGCATATTTATGGAATGTATACCCCGCGAATAAAGAACTTTTACTGTACTTAAAGAACGTACCCATACTACGTGACCCAAATGAACCATTTAACAATTTTCCCCCCCTCCCCAATGCAAATACTCCCCCTCCCCTCTTGTTTTCACCAAGAAATTCATAAGTATGGTTTTATATAATTTTTTGTAAAAATATTTAATTTGGCTCATATTTGTCTTTATTAATTTGACTCGAAAAAGCTAGTGATTTCCCTAGAAGATATTGACTACGTGACGAAAACTCCGTCCGTTCCTGTGACCAAGCGTGGTATTTTTAAGACACCTTCCCCCTTGACGGGTCACGTAGTACAGCTCGACATAAAATCATTTAAAAGTATTTTCTTTATGATAATGTAGGTTCTTATTTAAGTGGGTTCTAGGAGATATTTAAAGGTTAAATTATTAATGGTCTTCATCCCTTGAAATCTCTTTTCAGTAAAAATATACTTTTAGTAGGCACGAAAGGTTGAGTTACATCAAATTAAATAAATTTTTTGTTCTGCTAATGACAACTGTAGGTGGATGATATTTACATCGTTTTAGACATTTACAGCTTTCATAATTATTATTATTTTAGAAGAAATTTTCCGAACAGAGAATTTTTTATTAACTGTAGTTGTAATTCGGACTATGCCTTTGGTTGCTGCATTATCGGCATGTACATAAATATAAGTGTATACTGTATACAGGGTGGGTTTTCTAATTTGATGTCCCCTTTATATTTTGGAAACTAAAAATAATGGTTTATGTTATCCTTTTTGTAGTGATTTCAAATGTCCTATAACGGTTCATTAAATACACTCACAAATAAAGGGATGGGAAGGGAATTGCTTAGCGTGACGTGACAAGAGGAAAGGGGGTCTAAGGAATTGTGATGTTCGCAGTTCATTAATCTTGTTTGAATTTTTTTCTTAATTTGGTAATTCATACATTTTTTCATGACGATATAAAGTCATTCTCATTGTTAATTTTAATCACAAGAAATTGTTTATAGGGCAGTGGGGCTGCTTTGGTGACGTAATATTTGTTAGAGGCTAGATAATAACGGAGAAAATAATAAAAGATAAAGGGAGTGTCAACTTATGTCACGATTTTCTTATGTGGAAATATATGGTAGGTTTTATGGTTTTGGCGGTAATACTGAAAAATTTTGGAAAAAAACAATATTTGGAAAGCAACACGAATGTTAGGGCATCTTTATCGAGGGATGAAGCTTAATAATAGCGAATAATAATAAATTTTAATAAAAATATAGATGCTTTTTTACAATGAAACATTAATAATAAATTATCATTATTAACGTTCAAGGCCTACTATTCATACACGAGTGATCATATTCAAATCAATTAATTTTTTATATATTTTTTTAACTTTTAATTAATCTTTATCTGAACATATGACAATTATACCTTTTTGAAATAAAAAAAGGAGGGAATTTCAAATATCAGAAAATATACAGGGCACCTTCTGAATACTAACAGTTTAGAACAGATAATTCTAATAGCACACTTGAAATTACCACAAAAAAGTTACATAAACCATTACATTCAAAATATGAAGATGAAGGAAGGTATCATATTAGAAAATTTACAGTGTAGATACATATTTTTTAACTTTTCAAAAGAAAGAAACTAACGATTTGAAATAAAATTTCTTCAGGAAATTCCTTANTATTATTATTAATTGCATATTATATTTAAACAAAAATGAGTACGTTTTTACAAGGACCTATTTAGTTTTTCGTACTTTTGTGAAATTAAAAATAAGATTTTACATAAAGGGACGCAGAACCTTTTAAATATTGTAGTAAAAGGCATGTATATGCCTCTAAGAATTATAAATGTGTGTACATAATACTTAGATACAGTAGGTATATAAAAATATGTAAAGAACGAAATGTGATTCCACGAATAGCTTTAAACCACCCACGACCTTGAAAACTAGATTTCCTCTCCGGGCCTTTTATACATAAGTAGGTACCATAGTATTAGCTTTGGTCAACGCTTTTCATGTTATTTATTTGCACACACGTGCATATTTACGTATTAAATTACACGAAAGCATAAGAAAACCGAGTTTTTTTAATAACGCCATCTAATCATCTGGCTGTGGCTCTGCTTGTAATGCAAATTGTAGCTATCGATTGTATCTCCTTAGTTAATAACTCTTTCTGGAATTAGCCTTTACAATTAGTATATCTACGATTTCATTTTTAATTGAAAATTACCAACTTTTGACGCATATTGTTAATATTTGGCCCTAGGAACATACGAGTACAGTTTGATCAGTTAATGACTTTGTGAATTAAATGGAAAGTTGCTTCTGTCAACTACCAATTTTATCAATAAACTTCTCTCAATTATTGAGCAAAAATGCGTAATTTGGGTTGTGTTTGACAGCTATTGAAAGCAGATAATTTTGTGAATTTAAAAAAGGCCTAAATGTGTCTGGTGGTCAACAAGGTCATAACTACTGTTTCCTGGAATGTACGCGCACTTGCATCGATTGCCTTGAAAAGGGAAAATCATAAATACTACTCAGAGCTGTTGGTCAGATTCGACATTGATTTGAAACGAAAACGACCGCATTTGGAAAAGAAAAATGTGCTTTTCCAAGAGGATAATGCACGGGTTCACATGTGTGTAGTCGTTATGGCTACTACCCCATGCAGCATACTCTCCCAATTTAGACCCTGTTCCCAAACCTAAAGAAATGGATCGGCGGTAAGAGATTTGGGTCGATTGAAGAGGTCAGCACTAGGGTTGCCACCCGTACATTATTATAAAGTATTGTATTCTATTTCGACTGTGGTACGTTATTTTTTACAAGACACATAAAGTACGCAAAAATACTTTATTTAAGGCCTTAAGTAAACATCGTAATTTTGTAAGCGATTATTCGAAATTCAGAGTATTTTTACATCAATAATATTGCACAATACAATATTTTTGAGAATGTTTCTAA
>NW_020440530.1:424627-427315 GCF_000699045.2 Agrilus planipennis | reverse complement strand
CCCTCTGTCCTTTGAAGTGATTCTTAAAATTACTGAAACCATAAATATGGAAACAAAAATTAATTATGATGCACTTTACAATGAAGTGAACCATTTAAATCAAATTCGGGAAGAAATTTGTAACAGCAGCATCACTTTCAAAGAAACATGCACTGCAGAAAAATGTCAAGCCATATTTACGGAACAACCTGATTTCCCAAGTCTGTTCAAAGTAGTGTCACTTTTGTTGTCCGTTCCGGCCACTTCAGCATTTACAGAAAGGGTATTCTGTTATGAACGCAAAGTGGCAGGACGACAGGAATAAAGATTCATTAAAACTGATTACAAATGAACTTTTAGTTTACTTAAATCTTTTTTTGCCATGTTTAGAGGCTATTAATGTATTTAAGAGCGACAGCAATTTGTTACTGGCTGCTAGGTGTAACAAAAAATATGTTTTTAAAAACAAAAAATAAAATACTTTATTTTATGCTGAGTACTTTTTTTTAACCTTTTAGTCGAGAAATACTTTGTGTAAAGCCTGAAAAGGTGGCAACCCTAGTTANTAAGAGAAAAAAGTAAATTAGTTCATACTGACAAACACAACGGCACTGCGTTTGAAACGGAGAACAATTTTTGGATTCATTTTTAATTTAAAAATTGCATGGCCCGGTTTTTGCAAAATTCCTTTGTTATTTCATGCTTCAGTCTGCATTAATATGTATGCATATGTATAGGGAAAGCTGGTGCTTCTTTTTTCGTATGGTTGTCTAAATTATTATTTATTAACCTTTTCTCCTTTGAGAGATTTTTTTAAATATGTTTGTAAATTAAGAGAAATTTATAACTATCTCATTTTTAATACCTACATAGTTTTTAAGCACAAGAGATTAAGTAACGAACTTGATAGGTGCTTTTATTAATTTTTGGGTTTTAAGGTAATACTTAGGAACATTGATTCTATTGTGAATATTTATATTTAGAACTTGTAAGCTTTGTTAACTTTCGAATTTAAAGACTTTATGTCAGAACTGGATGTGTACTACTTTTACCGCGATATCACTCTATAAAGGTAATAAATATTTTCCAATGGGTTAATAGAATTTATGTAAAAAAATAATAATTGAAATAAGAATGCTATTCTACAAAATTTGTAGAAGTTTCCTGTTTCCACCTGTGCAAAGTGTTACGTCATGAAGGAAGTCCTGTTTTATAAGAATTATAATAAATAATAATCAAGCACACCTACAGTTGATTAGATTAATTTTATTATATTGCACTTTACATATTTCTAGTTAAATACTACTTCCTAACAAGAATTTTTGAACGCATTCAATATAAAGCACACATACATATCATTAAATAATTAAATGTTCAAAGTTTATTAGTATTAGTATTCAATAATCAATATACACAATCTTTCTGTTCGCTGAGTAAATATTATGCACTCTTTACTGAAGTAGGTACGAAACATAGGTTTACTATCACTAGTATAATCATTACATTATCGTATCTATCATTTAATAAAAACACAATCTTACATACTTGAAGCTCTATGTTTTTCTTAAAACTCAATTCGAATTTACTGAAGATACAGGAACTATCACAGTTGATAAAATAGGTAAAAGTAAAGGTTGTGCTTATGCAAAAAACGAAATGCGTGCTGGGACACTTAGTAGAAGTAAAACTTCAACGGATATGTGGAAAAACGAATGGCAACAAACAAGTGGAAAAACGAATCGCAACAAAATTTTTACTTCAAGTTTTACGGGCAGATTGCTAATGTACTTGTCCAATTTCAAACCTGCCCGTAAAACTTCAAGTAATAGTTTTGTCCGGTTTTCAAACGGGAGACCACAGGTAAGAAAACAACAGCTGAGCACAGCACACGCCGCCGGGACTCTAGCGGACTCCGCGCGGCTGCGCATTATATCCTTCTAATATAGCCGTTGCCCTCTTTCCGCCACCGCCAGCCTTTCTCTCCCTTCGCCACTGCCGCCTCTCACCATCGTTATACCGTCTACCCCCTCCACGCGGCTGTAACGCTTTTTCGTGACAAAAAAAATCGTAATACCCCGTTTCACATCAAAAACAAACTGATAGAATACCCGTAAATAATTATGTTATAAATTTTATTGGCAACACCATTATGATAGACGTACCTAGCTATTGCAGCCTGCACCTTATACCTAATGGGGTTTACTTATATTCTGTCTATTTCATGCATTTTTCCACTATTTAATGGACCTAGTAAATAAGCTCTATACTTAATGGGTTTAGATAAAACAGGTGAAAGGCCAGCGTCTATATTCATACGTCTACTCTATTTTATCGTTTCACGAAAAAAAAAGAGAGATATATACTTTTACCGTCACTAAGTATTAATTGCTCTTTCTTTAAGAATTGTGGTAATGGATAAATTATATGAATCTGAACCAAACCTGTTATCCGTAAAATATAGTCGAAGGAATAGTTTCAACTAATTTGTGCTGTTTAAATTGGTGTATGCTTTTTTTGGTATTTACAACTCCATAAACATTTAAACATATATACAGTAGAATCCGCTTATAATGACATCGAAGGGAAATGGCAAACACGTCATACTAAGCGGGCGTCATACAAAGCATAGTCTTAGAAGATAACAACCTTCTATTTTGGTTAGTTACTTTAGTTTAATAGAGAGAAAAAATACAAATTGATATTTATTAA
>NW_020440530.1:416208-423784 GCF_000699045.2 Agrilus planipennis | reverse complement strand
GGGAAAGCTGGTGCTTCTTTTTTCGTATGGTTGTCTAAATTATTATTTATTAACCTTTTCTCCTTTGAGAGATTTTTTTAAATATGTTTGTAAATTAAGAGAAATTTATAACTATCTCATTTTTAATACCTACATAGTTTTTAAGCACAAGAGATTAAGTAACGAACTTGATAGGTGCTTTTATTAATTTTTGGGTTTTAAGGTAATACTTAGGAACATTGATTCTATTGTGAATATTTATATTTAGAACTTGTAAGCTTTGTTAACTTTCGAATTTAAAGACTTTATGTCAGAACTGGATGTGTACTACTTTTACCGCGATATCACTCTATAAAGGTAATAAATATTTTCCAATGGGTTAATAGAATTTATGTAAAAAAATAATAATTGAAATAAGAATGCTATTCTACAAAATTTGTAGAAGTTTCCTGAGATTCGAACTTTAAATTAAATGAAAAATAAATGTTTATTTTCTTCTCAGCTGATATCAAGTCTAAAAAAGTATAAAGAAATTCAATTTTAAATTCCTAATATTTGATGATAAGTCAATAAAAAATAGTTTGAAAATCTTCTGTCTACCGAATGTACATTGATACTTAAATCAATTGAATTTTCTTATAAGTTTTTTTTTATCAGTTTGTTATAAAGATATTTCGACTTATCATGTCTTATTTTAATAATAATAATAATTCTATTTTACAAATATATTTCACCAATTGTAGTCAACATTGCTACCTACCATTAAAATTGAGAATTATGTTTATAAATATAATAAACTAGGCTTAACCATTGACTTCGCTCGCGTCAATGTCCTAAATACGTGTCAGAAATCATCGACGACCACATAAAACTAATGTTTTTATCCTTCGGGAACTGTATTTTTTTCTGGATAAAAGGTACCCTATTTCCTTTTCTGTATCCCTGACAATGTGTATACAAAATTTCATGACAATCGGTTGAGTAGTTAAGGCATGAAATGGTAACAAACAAACAAATAAACTCGTATCGCATTTATAATATTATTAGGCACGATTAGTTGTAGTTTGTGAAAAGGGCACTACATTTGTCGTCCGCAGTTTATAGCAATTGAAAACATTTCTACCATAACCTAACTTAAGTCCATAACATCTTTTTATCATATTTTAATTAGTGTCCGACAGAAACTGGTTTTTACGACCGAAACCGAAATCGAAACCGAAACCGAATTTCGGCAACGATCTCAGTTTCGGCCGAAACCGAAACCGAAACTTCCTTATAAGGATCATGTTTTGAGAGAAAAATAAAGAAAACGTTATTATAATCAGTCAGTTTTATTTTTTTATCTTTAAATCACATAGCTCTGCAGTCTTTGACATTTTCACTTATTGATAATCAAATCAAAATCAACATAACAACCCCTCATTTAAGGAAATACTTTAATTGCGCCTTAAAAATACTTAAAATAGGTGAGATGTTTATTTGAGTAAGTATAGTAGACTAGACTCATTTTTCTTTTGAAGATTATTCATGCTTTTTTTTATATAATATTAAACATAAAATTACTTTTGTTATTGTTACCTAATATCACAATAGGTATAGGAACTTAATATTTAAGTAATAAACAAAACAAAATAAATCACTTTTATCTTAATTAAGAACAAATTAACTTCTTCTAAACTTAATTCGTCATGTTGAATGACACTAAACTTCAACAGAAACAAAAGGTAAACGACTAATTTAACGCGCCGAACATGACCGAGCAGAGCGCGAGAACTACCGAACGCAGTTTCGGTTTCGGTCGTAGTTTCGGCATGTTCGAAACCGAAACTCGTTTTTTTGCCGAAACTCGACCGAAACCGAAACCGAACTTTCGGTCGGACACTAATTTTAATGTATTTAACTCTTCGTTTTACTTCTTATAGATGGTATTTTGTTAAGTCATATTGATGATACCATTGCATAATTAGAAAGCTTAATAAAACTCCAAGCTTCCTGAGTCAGGGATTTGGTCTGTGTCTTGATCGATACCTACATCGCCCTGTGAACCCCATTTTTAATTTTCTAGATACATATTAGTAACCAAAGGTTTTCCAACCTTATAAATTAATTCGCTTATATACTTGGATTAATAAAGACTACTTATTAAATCATTTCTTTATAACGGAAGTCACATTTATCGTCACCTGACGCACCAAAAGTAAAAGTTGTGAATTATTTATCCACATTAAATGGCATGATAATCGTAAAGTCATCAGTTGGCTTTTTTTTATATACACGTATAGCGTGTATAATACCACACAATACAACATCGAGTATATCATGGCGTTGGCGGTCACAACTGTTACCGTCGCATTTCGTTGTTGTTTATCGTCTACTTTCTTTTTTGTTTCCTTCTTTTATACGAGACGTTTACGGATGCTCTCGCTAATTTCTCATGTACACTTACAAATTAATATTGCTGTCATAATTCCACATGTTTGGTCACTTTTACAAAGTAATTAATGCACAAAAGTGTACGGTAACGTAACTATACAAAACGGTATACAGGGTGTAAAAGGAACTAGTGTGTTAAGGAGAGACAGGAAAACAGGACAAAGGCCTTGGCGACTGTTCAATCTTTTACTTTCTTTATTAAACCATCTTTGATAGTTGGGATGATTCGATGACCTAAATCGTGATTAACTAAAACACTTAATTACTATGACAAATTTTCATAGTTGTCATGTAATATGTAAAATATGATTGTAATTTTAATTAGGTATTGTTTATTATTATTATTTGTCAGTCTTGTTAATTATTAATGGATTATTTTTGAATAATTTTTGAAATGGATCTAATAAAAAAGTCAAAGCGTCGCGGAATTAATAAATATACTACTACAAATTTTATTGAAGAATGCCCACAATCAAAGTAGGCAACTGGTGAAGGGATAAAATAATAATTGCATATTAAGTAAGAAACATAAAAAATTCACAGTAGCGGGCAGGTTACCCGATCGAGTGGTTGACAGCTGTGTCTTCTTTCTCTTTGTTCCCTTTTGTGTCTCCCTTTGCAAGTTTAAACAAAGTTGACTTTATGTATGTATACCATGGGAGCATTTTTACCTTACTCTAACCATATTTTATACACAAGGTAACTAAAATAAGTACGGAGCATGCATGAGGTGTGATAGGGCAGCATAAAAGAAGAAAATTAAGTAAATGTGTATATGTTAGAAAGTTCACCAATTTCAAGAAAATTGTATTTGAATGTACAGCCGGCGTCAGTCCGGCTCTGATAAATTACGTAGAGAAATACGATAATACAACGCTGCATTGAATCAGCTGACAATTAACGGTATCAATCATTGCCATTAGGTCAGTGCATCACTGTAAAATAGTTGCTGTTAATTACTATGTTGATTAGTAAACACGTACGCTTTTATTTATATTTACTTTATGCGTTCAACAACCAACCGTGTGTATCTGCTTAATTCTTATCGCAATTTGTTGAACTCAAAAACAAAACAAAACACGACCAGGACCGGCATACTTCTGCCAAATCACGACCAGGACCGGCTTCAGATTGTAACTTGCTTCTTATTACAGAATTTTTGTCCCCTAGCTAGACAGCTTCATTCACCATGCGATTTATTTATTTTGTTGCTTCTAGTTGACGCTCTCTAAAGCTCTCCGCACTTATTTTTGTTACATCCTGTATAATACATATAATACATAGGTATAATGCTTAAGTTCATATAATTAAAAGTTTGTACAATGGCGTAATTATCCGTCATGCGTTTCTGTTTCTCGCGCTATCACTTTCTTTTATTTAAATTAAATTTAACGACGCGTAAAAATGCCGTAAAATTTTTCGTTACTGCCCTACATCGAAAGTCGCGCCGCGTATTTGAACCTTTAAAAAAAACAGTTAAAACAGACAGCATGAAAACGGAAGCGGGCATGCATGCAATTAGGTGTGTATGTTTTTATTATGCGTGTTGCACTTTACCCACACAGGTATTAGGTTGACACAATCGTAGGCAGGTGTTTATATACATTCAAGTATTAAGTTGTCAAGCGTAGAGCGTATCGTACCGGTTTTGGATTAAAATTAATCACGCGAAGTGTCTTGTTTACGGAAGACAAGATTTTGTGTCGTGTGTGCAAGAAATTGGGAAGCGAATTTTTCACTTTTTTTTTATTATGACATACAATTTTTATTGTCATGTATGAAGTAAGAAATAGCATATCAGCTAAAAGTTTATAAAAAACTTGTCATAATCTAACAAAACACTAAGAAGGATTACTTGATCATTTCAAAATCTCTAAAATTTTGCGAAAAATAGTGACTTAAAGTACCCTTTATCATAGCATCAAATAATTTTAGTGATTATACAGCTAAACATTCCGAAGAACTACCAAAAAATTCACGTTAATCTATTCCAAAATTATTCACTTTGATCATCACAATGTTCGACAACGTACCTGACCATTTCTTCATTGCAAACTACCAAATTTATAAAGTAAAAGAATCTATACCGTAGTCTTGCATTTTTATTTTTATTTTACACCAAATGGTTCTAAATTAATCGAAGTGTGTTACTGTTTCAGTTGGATTGTTTTCGAGTTATTTAGTGAAAATACTTTGTTCTTCTTTCAAATTCCTATCAATAACGTTTCATTAAAAAAAAAACTCATTCCATTTATTAGTAAGAGAGGTTCAAAATTTCTGGATCTGATGAGAGACTAAAAGATGAAAATTCAAAGTATCTTTATTTTTTAATATCGCCTTTTGTTCTTTTATATAGGATCTTAATCTTAATACCACAAAGAAATCTCTGTTTTCAGTTTCAATATTTTCTCTTTTATATCAAGGTTTAAAATCCGAGAACCAAACATGGCGTTGTTTCTTCTGGGAGTAGATACAGGATTGTACTTTGTTGGTGATAAATATAAGCTTCTTCAAATTGAAAATATCGTCTCTCTTCAAGACTCAAACCGAAATAAGAACTTAATAGCTGGGGCGATCAAAATTGGCAAGTCCGCAATCAATTATCTGTGAGAATGGATGTATCTTCTTTCTTGTTTCCACTATAGTCATTTACTGCATTTGAACACGCTCTTGTTGAGTTAGGAAATGCTTCATGAGTAATACAGACAAAATGAAAAAAAATAACCGAATAATAGTAAGCGGTACAGCGACTAGAGGTACGCAAAAGACCAGGGTCGGCTTCATAACTGCTTTCTTAAATTTTTGAGAATGTTCAACTTCCTTTAAAGTCCGATGCTCTTTCTGTACTCTTTCTCTTACACACCAATCGGTGCAATGTTGTTCCTTTTTCCTTATTAGTAGTGTCCCCTGCAATTCTTACTTGACATCTCTTTTCTATGTTTACAATATTCCCTACAACGTCTGTCGTGAGTAAAAGTATGCGTTCTCTCAACAACCGCTTTACTCTAGTTAGTAAATTGAAAGAAGATAGTAAATGGGACATTTTATTGCAGACTATGACAATTTAAAACGTCCCAACTGTACTTATTATATTTATCAAACATCGATTGCTCAATTTTGCAGCATTTACTCGAACGAAGAAATCCATTCAATCGCCAATCCTCAATTCTTGTTAGTAAGAAGTTACTAAACACTTCCTCGTGAATCTTTAGCAAGAACATTAAATTGTTAACAATCGAATCAAATCGTGTTCATTGTTGAGCGGTTTCGAAAGTGATGCGCTCGATTACTATTGACAATTAATTGNGGTTAGTTATTTAGTTTAATAGAGAGAAAAACTACAAATTGTATATATTTATTAACAGAAAAAGAAAAAGAACGACGAATTATAATATCAATATACATAAGAAGGGTCAGAAAAATGATCGAAAATGTTACTATTAATCATTTGGGTCACTATAGCAGTATATAATTTCTTGAGAATCAGTCATATTAAACGATATGTCATTTTAAACGGAGTCATTATATCCAATCTTTCCTTTAGAGAACTTAATATGAAAACCAAACTTGACACTACAATTACTTCATATTAAGCGCTTGATTAATATAGGCGGTGTCATAATAAACGTATTCAACTGTACACTAGTTGAATCCATTCAAATGTGGACATATGGCTACCGTTATTGATGGCGCATGCCACTAATATTTTAATAATTTCTCTAACCTAAATAACAAATATGTGTTATACATTTTCTTTACATATCAAATAAAAATATTACGTAAAGATCTACAAGCAATATATAGAACGAATCTCTCGGTTGACGTTAGATTGCATTTTTCTCAACGAGTTTTTCTTCTTGTACTTAAAATAATTTAATGGTTGGTGACTGCAAAACCTCAAAAAATATTAATAATAGTTTTCGTTCGGATTACTAATCGTTACGTAATTGTGAATTTAGTTAACAGCGTTAATATATTTGTCTAGTATAGATAACAGGCGACGAGGAAGTAGTAAAATACATATATGTAAGAGAAAAAAGTAAATTAGTTCATACTGACAAACACAACGGCACTGCGTTTGAAACGGAGAACAATTTTTGGATTCATTTTTAATTTAAAAATTGCATGGCCCGGTTTTTGCAAAATTCCTTTGTTATTTCATGCTTCAGTCTGCATTAATATGTATGCATATGTATAGGGAAAGCTGGTGCTTCTTTTTTCGTATGGTTGTCTAAATTATTATTTATTAACCTTTTCTCCTTTGAGAGATTTTTTTAAATATGTTTGTAAATTAAGAGAAATTTATAACTATCTCATTTTTAATACCTACATAGTTTTTAAGCACAAGAGATTAAGTAACGAACTTGATAGGTGCTTTTATTAATTTTTGGGTTTTAAGGTAATACTTAGGAACATTGATTCTATTGTGAATATTTATATTTAGAACTTGTAAGCTTTGTTAACTTTCGAATTTAAAGACTTTATGTCAGAACTGGATGTGTACTACTTTTACCGCGATATCACTCTATAAAGGTAATAAATATTTTCCAATGGGTTAATAGAATTTATGTAAAAAAATAATAATTGAAATAAGAATGCTATTCTACAAAATTTGTAGAAGTTTCCTGAGATTCGAACTTTAAATTAAATGAAAAATAAATGTTTATTTTCTTCTCAGCTGATATCAAGTCTAAAAAAGTATAAAGAAATTCAATTTTAAATTCCTAATATTTGATGATAAGTCAATAAAAAATAGTTTGAAAATCTTCTGTCTACCGAATGTACATTGATACTTAAATCAATTGAATTTTCTTATAAGTTTTTTTTTATCAGTTTGTTATAAAGATATTTCGACTTATCATGTCTTATTTTAATAATAATAATAATTCTATTTTACAAATATATTTCACCAATTGTAGTCAACATTGCTACCTACCATTAAAATTGAGAATTATGTTTATAAATATAATAAACTAGGCTTAACCATTGACTTCGCTCGCGTCAATGTCCTAAATACGTGTCAGAAATCATCGACGACCACATAAAACTAATGTTTTTATCCTTCGGGAACTGTATTTTTTTCTGGATAAAAGGTACCCTATTTCCTTTTCTGTATCCCTGACAATGTGTATACAAAATTTCATGACAATCGGTTGAGTAGTTA
>NW_020440530.1:405563-415437 GCF_000699045.2 Agrilus planipennis | reverse complement strand
TAACACCTCTAAAAATGCAGATAACCTTTTTTTTTTATATAATATTAAACATAAAATTACTTTTGTTATTGTTACCTAATATCACAATAGGTATAGGAACTTAATATTTAAGTAATAAACAAAACAAAATAAATCACTTTTATCTTAATTAAGAACAAATTAACTTCTTCTAAACTTAATTCGTCATGTTGAATGACACTAAACTTCAACAGAAACAAAAGGTAAACGACTAATTTAACGCGCCGAACATGACCGAGCAGAGCGCGAGAACTACCGAACGCAGTTTCGGTTTCGGTCGTAGTTTCGGCATGTTCGAAACCGAAACTCGTTTTTTTGCCGAAACTCGACCGAAACCGAAACCGAACTTTCGGTCGGACACTAATTTTAATGTATTTAACTCTTCGTTTTACTTCTTATAGATGGTATTTTGTTAAGTCATATTGATGATACCATTGCATAATTAGAAAGCTTAATAAAACTCCAAGCTTCCTGAGTCAGGGATTTGGTCTGTGTCTTGATCGATACCTACATCGCCCTGTGAACCCCATTTTTAATTTTCTAGATACATATTAGTAACCAAAGGTTTTCCAACCTTATAAATTAATTCGCTTATATACTTGGATTAATAAAGACTACTTATTAAATCATTTCTTTATAACGGAAGTCACATTTATCGTCACCTGACGCACCAAAAGTAAAAGTTGTGAATTATTTATCCACATTAAATGGCATGATAATCGTAAAGTCATCAGTTGGCTTTTTTTTATATACACGTATAGCGTGTATAATACCACACAATACAACATCGAGTATATCATGGCGTTGGCGGTCACAACTGTTACCGTCGCATTTCGTTGTTGTTTATCGTCTACTTTCTTTTTTGTTTCCTTCTTTTATACGAGACGTTTACGGATGCTCTCGCTAATTTCTCATGTACACTTACAAATTAATATTGCTGTCATAATTCCACATGTTTGGTCACTTTTACAAAGTAATTAATGCACAAAAGTGTACGGTAACGTAACTATACAAAACGGTATACAGGGTGTAAAAGGAACTAGTGTGTTAAGGAGAGACAGGAAAACAGGACAAAGGCCTTGGCGACTGTTCAATCTTTTACTTTCTTTATTAAACCATCTTTGATAGTTGGGATGATTCGATGACCTAAATCGTGATTAACTAAAACACTTAATTACTATGACAAATTTTCATAGTTGTCATGTAATATGTAAAATATGATTGTAATTTTAATTAGGTATTGTTTATTATTATTATTTGTCAGTCTTGTTAATTATTAATGGATTATTTTTGAATAATTTTTGAAATGGATCTAATAAAAAAGTCAAAGCGTCGCGGAATTAATAAATATACTACTACAAATTTTATTGAAGAATGCCCACAATCAAAGTAGGCAACTGGTGAAGGGATAAAATAATAATTGCATATTAAGTAAGAAACATAAAAAATTCACAGTAGCGGGCAGGTTACCCGATCGAGTGGTTGACAGCTGTGTCTTCTTTCTCTTTGTTCCCTTTTGTGTCTCCCTTTGCAAGTTTAAACAAAGTTGACTTTATGTATGTATACCATGGGAGCATTTTTACCTTACTCTAACCATATTTTATACACAAGGTAACTAAAATAAGTACGGAGCATGCATGAGGTGTGATAGGGCAGCATAAAAGAAGAAAATTAAGTAAATGTGTATATGTTAGAAAGTTCACCAATTTCAAGAAAATTGTATTTGAATGTACAGCCGGCGTCAGTCCGGCTCTGATAAATTACGTAGAGAAATACGATAATACAACGCTGCATTGAATCAGCTGACAATTAACGGTATCAATCATTGCCATTAGGTCAGTGCATCACTGTAAAATAGTTGCTGTTAATTACTATGTTGATTAGTAAACACGTACGCTTTTATTTATATTTACTTTATGCGTTCAACAACCAACCGTGTGTATCTGCTTAATTCTTATCGCAATTTGTTGAACTCAAAAACAAAACAAAACACGACCAGGACCGGCATACTTCTGCCAAATCACGACCAGGACCGGCTTCAGATTGTAACTTGCTTCTTATTACAGAATTTTTGTCCCCTAGCTAGACAGCTTCATTCACCATGCGATTTATTTATTTTGTTGCTTCTAGTTGACGCTCTCTAAAGCTCTCCGCACTTATTTTTGTTACATCCTGTATAATACATATAATACATAGGTATAATGCTTAAGTTCATATAATTAAAAGTTTGTACAATGGCGTAATTATCCGTCATGCGTTTCTGTTTCTCGCGCTATCACTTTCTTTTATTTAAATTAAATTTAACGACGCGTAAAAATGCCGTAAAATTTTTCGTTACTGCCCTACATCGAAAGTCGCGCCGCGTATTTGAACCTTTAAAAAAAACAGTTAAAACAGACAGCATGAAAACGGAAGCGGGCATGCATGCAATTAGGTGTGTATGTTTTTATTATGCGTGTTGCACTTTACCCACACAGGTATTAGGTTGACACAATCGTAGGCAGGTGTTTATATACATTCAAGTATTAAGTTGTCAAGCGTAGAGCGTATCGTACCGGTTTTGGATTAAAATTAATCACGCGAAGTGTCTTGTTTACGGAAGACAAGATTTTGTGTCGTGTGTGCAAGAAATTGGGAAGCGAATTTTTCACTTTTTTTTTATTATGACATACAATTTTTATTGTCATGTATGAAGTAAGAAATAGCATATCAGCTAAAAGTTTATAAAAAACTTGTCATAATCTAACAAAACACTAAGAAGGATTACTTGATCATTTCAAAATCTCTAAAATTTTGCGAAAAATAGTGACTTAAAGTACCCTTTATCATAGCATCAAATAATTTTAGTGATTATACAGCTAAACATTCCGAAGAACTACCAAAAAATTCACGTTAATCTATTCCAAAATTATTCACTTTGATCATCACAATGTTCGACAACGTACCTGACCATTTCTTCATTGCAAACTACCAAATTTATAAAGTAAAAGAATCTATACCGTAGTCTTGCATTTTTATTTTTATTTTACACCAAATGGTTCTAAATTAATCGAAGTGTGTTACTGTTTCAGTTGGATTGTTTTCGAGTTATTTAGTGAAAATACTTTGTTCTTCTTTCAAATTCCTATCAATAACGTTTCATTAAAAAAAAAACTCATTCCATTTATTAGTAAGAGAGGTTCAAAATTTCTGGATCTGATGAGAGACTAAAAGATGAAAATTCAAAGTATCTTTATTTTTTAATATCGCCTTTTGTTCTTTTATATAGGATCTTAATCTTAATACCACAAAGAAATCTCTGTTTTCAGTTTCAATATTTTCTCTTTTATATCAAGGTTTAAAATCCGAGAACCAAACATGGCGTTGTTTCTTCTGAGAGTAGATACAGGATTGTACTTTGTTGGTGATAAATATAAGCTTCTTCAAATTGAAAATATCGTCTCTCTTCAAGACTCAAACCGAAATAAGAACTTAATAGCTGGGGCGATCAAAATTGGCAAGTCCGCAATCAATTATCTGTGAGAATGGATGTATCTTCTTTCTTGTTTCCACTATAGTCATTTACTGCATTTGAACACGCTCTTGTTGAGTTAGGAAATGCTTCATGAGTAATACAGACAAAATGAAAAAAAATAACCGAATAATAGTAAGCGGTACAGCGACTAGAGGTACGCAAAAGACCAGGGTCGGCTTCATAACTGCTTTCTTAAATTTTTGAGAATGTTCAACTTCCTTTAAAGTCCGATGCTCTTTCTGTACTCTTTCTCTTACACACCAATCGGTGCAATGTTGTTCCTTTTTCCTTATTAGTAGTGTCCCCTGCAATTCTTACTTGACATCTCTTTTCTATGTTTACAATATTCCCTACAACGTCTGTCGTGAGTAAAAGTATGCGTTCTCTCAACAACCGCTTTACTCTAGTTAGTAAATTGAAAGAAGATAGTAAATGGGACATTTTATTGCAGACTATGACAATTTAAAACGTCCCAACTGTACTTATTATATTTATCAAACATCGATTGCTCAATTTTGCAGCATTTACTCGAACGAAGAAATCCATTCAATCGCCAATCCTCAATTCTTGTTAGTAAGAAGTTACTAAACACTTCCTCGTGAATCTTTAGCAAGAACATTAAATTGTTAACAATCGAATCAAATCGTGTTCATTGTTGAGCGGTTTCGAAAGTGATGCGCTCGATTACTATTGACAATTAATTGATGCTTGATGCAATTTCGGAAGATATAATTAATTTTGCACCACCTGAGCACATCCAGTTCGGTTGGCGTATCAAACGACGATTTGACGATAGAAAAAACAAACAGCAACTGCGCCGCTACAGACCGATACGAATCGATGCTTTCTGCTTTGAATTTCGATTTGCAATCGTTTGTGGTACGGACTTCAAAAAATTCGTGTAAATTAACTGTTTCATAAACTACTACTTTGCACTTCTATTTTGATTCGAAGAAAAACCAAATTTCTTAATTTACAGACGAGTGAACAATCGAACACTTACTATGGTTAGTTGTTATTTAAAGACGGACAGACAGACACACGAGTGATCGAATAAGGGTCCGTTTTTCATTCGGACGTACGGAACCCTAACCCCAGAATCAACTTAACATTTTTGTTGAAAAAAAAATGTTCCCCCGTACGTTCAAGCAGCAAATGCAAATTTGTACACAAAATATTGTTTTGTTGATAGATTTACCACGTCATATTCAGACCATAAACTTCTTATTGATGTTCATGTAATCTATAAGTAAACAACTATTATCTGCATTTTTTTTTTCAAAATTTTACGTTCTGTAGGTTCGGAGATAAGGGGAATGGGGTAACGGTCAATTTTCATCTATTCTCTTAAAGAACTTTAAAACTATTTATTTTAAAATTACAAAAAAATATGTATTTAGGATCCCTAGAACAAACCCTTTCATTTGATGGTAGTTTGCAAAACTTTTTTTTTTTAATTTCGTATTGGCCCCCTTAAAATGACCCCCATGTTCAAAATTAATTTATTTACGTTATGCGTTCGTGTTTGGGTTAAAACAATTCATACATTTACTAAATTTCAACTTAATCGATCCAGTAGATTCGGAGCTGTGACAGACGAACAGGCAGACGCACGAGTGATGCTATAAGGGTTCCGTTTCTCATTCGAACGTACGATCCACTTTATCCACAAGAAATGTAATTATTAAGTCAAAATTAGTCACCTTACTGTCAATTGTTTACTAAAGTTATAAATTCACTTATTTCAAAGCTATGTTGCTATTAGGGAAGCTGCTATTTTTTATTTTTAAAAGCATGAATTTAGTAGTGTGAATAGATACCCTCATACTTTAAGGAACTGCTACATCCTCAGGCTTATCCTTAGACATATTACCAATCGTATTTTTACTCTGTAATTCAATGCTTTGGTAGCCAAGACGTACTTAGTAGACCAGACTTTATTTTACACGCCAATGTAGGTGAATATTATAGAAATTATTGTTGTTAAGTTCTCTGTATACTGAAATTTATTGCACTCATTCGGCCTAAAACTCATTATTTCAAGACTTTTAGCGTGTTCTTCAAAATTCTTGCTAGAAATTCCTAGTGTATTCCTATTAAGATAGTTTTTATAACTGGCGCCCTATATAATCGATTTGAAGTTCGTTCTGTCTGAAATTTTTGATACATTTAGATAGCAGATTCCATAGATAATGTCAGTATGTATATTTTGACGTTGAATTTACGTATGCGGACGTGTAGGTATATGAAAGTGAGGCGATTTGATTGAGTCGGAGTCAGTCGATGAGAAATGTCTAAAAATGAACGAAATAGCAGCAGTTTCGGCCAAGAACAAAAACGAAAGTGCCTCACGGGAGACCGGTTAATATCTTTATCCAACTTTCTAATTTTTTCCCGCGACTCCTAAACGTACATGCACACAGGTTGGTGCGTTAACAACACAGTTATATTTTTACTTGAATACAAGCAAAAAAGCAACGTCTTTTAAGGTAGACGCCAGACTCTCCGAATTTTCTACGGTTGTTATTACACTTCCGGATTTATGTTATTAGAGCATGCAGTACGGGCATCCTCTACTTAAGTAGCATAATTGGGCGCAGAAAGAGAGATAGGAAGTGTACCTTTCTTGCTCTAATGCCTGTATGAAGAGGAAGAGTGAGATGTGGCTGGGAAAGGAAGATCCAATCAGGTTGCATTATTATTTGAGAGAGAAAAATGCAGCGGCACATTACCTATTTCTCTCTCTTTGCACTCGATCACACTAGTTTAGTTTACATCTCGAAAAACATGTAGAACAAATTTTTACAGTTGTAGAATTTTTATCGCAAATAGTAGCAATTCGTACAGAAAATGAAGATAATATTGTTATTACATTTTTTCTTATAAACTGTTTATCTTTGTTACACCGTTAAAGAATTATTATCTCTCACCTCCATTCTTTTCTATCTTAAACTTATCTTCGCATTTCCCTAAAACTAGAACATCTCACGTTCTCAACTATTCGTGAGCAGTAAATCTAATCCATCCAGGTCTACTTCTAAAAACTTTTGGGTGTTTCATTCCCACCAGCTAGTAATGCTGGTGGGCGGGCAGTCCCTCCGGACTACGCCGGAAGGCCCTCTTCAGCCTGCTTTCAGGAATCGTGGGGATGGGTGGGCGGGTGGTGATTCGGGTAAGAAAGATGAGACGGACGAAATGAAGACAGAAGAGAATGAAACATTATCTGTGGAATATTACTGCCTCAGCATTTGCCTAAGTGGTCCAAGGAAACCACAGAAAAACTTGGACCAAGGCAGACGGACCCGGAATCGAGCCGGCGTCCTCCCGAATGATAAGCAATGGTCTAAACCATCTATTTTTACTCCTCTTAGCTCCTGTTTCTGCTTCTAATATGTCTCTAACTAGGCCTTCATACATGAGAAGATGCCCTACCAACCTAAAAGGCGACTTGACCCTGTGCTATCCTTTTTTTTATATATCTACTGCTCCTCTTTCCACCCTGAAGTACCTAATTTCCTAGATACCGAAAATTATCGACTTCTTCTAAAAAGTTAATGAGTATGGACTGCAAATTCGTCTTGTATTAGACATTTATATGTTCTAACCAAATAGAGGTATGTGTCGCCATCTAGTGGGTATTCGCTGCTACTGAAGTATTTCAAGAGTGACACAAGGCTTTACGAAGTTATTTTAACTTGTTTAACTTACATACGTGATAGACACGTAAACCAATTAATACGAACATTTAAGTTCATACTCAAAATTGAAACTACTAGACGCGAATCTCAATTTAGGTTAGACGTCATAAGTTTTAATAAATTCTGACCAAACCTAGCAAGCCGCTAAAAAGCATGTTTATGTAGTTTCCCAATATAGACAATGTAATGCTTTCTAGTGCGTATTTACTGCAACTGAAGTATTTCTAAGTCATATTTGCAAGGAATTTGTCTGAATAACTGTTGATATTTTTCATAGAATTTCATCATCATCATAGGGTCGTCAGTTCTACGACTGGTTGGACACGCACGTCCACTCTTTGGACGTATATACATATATGTTTCTACCTATACTACAAATTTCTGTCTTTGAAAATGATCTAAAAGTTGGTGCAACATACATATATGTCAGATTCTGGCATAAACACTGTGAAACTTACACCATGTTTTTTTATTGCTTGTTATTAAATAATTATTAGCTTAACAAATGCATAAGGCATTAAACAAAACTATTAATTCATCTCAAAAAGCTTTCATGACCAGAGTTATTTGAAGAGGGTTCTACAATATTCCGATTTGATGAGCTATATTTATCCGATGTTTCTCTTGTTTCTCTGTTAAGCATCCTCAGGGAATTTGGCGGAGGCGTAGAATCCTTTGCTATGATTCGCTTGGGACGCCTACGACTTCGTCACATTCCCTGAAGATAATTTTAACTGTAGAAGCTTCATGAATATTATGTACGTTGACTTACTGTTTTAAATCAAGGAAGATACGCCTTCAGAGTACTAGTTATTCATCACTAGAGACCGCATTTTATCCGCAGATGACATTATTGTCAGGGGCGCACTTAGGACACTGCACTAGGTACTGTTTGTGGACACCGCGGTGCAACATGATCCAAAAACTTAATAAACGATTTTTTATGTTAATCAATATTAAATATGTAACTAGTAAGATCATAGACCTAAGGACGGACCTTAAATATTTAATATGTAACTATTAAGATCGTAGACCTAAGGACGGACCTTGAATTTGTGAGGGATCTGGGGTATCTATACGTCATATTTCATACCGTACACATGTATACTTCATTTACTTTCTCTAGCGATGTGCTCCTTCCAATGTCATGGATGCACGCTGGCAAAATCGTAGGTAGGGAGAAAAAAGCTCATTATACTCGCGATTCTTGTTCATTAAACAAACTTTTTCATACAGTACCTGCCAAAAGTTTTGTTCAATCATGAATAGTAGTGCGAGTCGAAAACAAGCGTTAAAGCCTTTAGTATGTCTTAAAATATAAATAAACATCTCGTTGATACTTTCAGTAGTAAATGGTACCAATAACAGCTCATCTAGGCAATGCAATTTTAGTGGATAAAATGGTCAATTTTCCGTGCAGTACTGTACAGATTATACGCTCCTCACCGGTTAAGAGTTTGGCCGAGAGTTGTCTCCTTCCTTTTCTGGCCAAGTGCTGTTCTTTTCTACTTTGCGCCGATTAAACTGAAGGTCACATCGCTACAGAAAGTAAACGAAGTATAACTACCATATGTATCAAGTATGTGTACATACATTTAACGAGATTCTCAACAAATTCTCTTGTAGGTTTTGTAAAATGCGGTAAATTGACAATGTCGTAACATGGTCAGATTATAAATAGAGTCAGTTGTCAGTACAGGATGGGAAATTCCGTATTCTGCACTTCCATGAACAGAATTACATGCAGAAATTGTGGGTATTTGCGAACCGTATTTAGATATATACATACGTACATGTGTACGTTATGCTAATGTCGATTTCATGTTTTATTATATGCATATTAACAACAGATAATAGTGAACGTGGATTACTACATATTTAAATGCATGTTTGTGTGTGTGTGTTTGTGTGTATGAGTCGCAATTCCCATCTTAAAAGTCAAGGTCAGAGAATTACCATTAACTAGAAATGTAGTTCATTATGAAGCATGCTACTGAATGTATAATGTATTATATTATTTAAAAAAAAACTGAAGTGTAAAAGATTTATTATTAGTTTAATATTTGAGCAAAGTCGGTGAGTCACGAGGAAAGTAGGAGACATTAAAAGTGAAATTTTGGTTGTTTACAATGTTTCTTTTATTACTTTAATTAAATACAGACATATAAATGGTAGTGAAACGGCTTTTTTATGATGTAATTTCTTTTCTAAAAATTCTGCAACAGGTTGCCTCATAAAAATTACTTTCATTTGGCGCATATTATGAATAATGACAAACTACTTAGGGAGAAATAAATAATTATAATTTGAACTTCCTTATTTATCACATTGCCTCGACATTATGAATATTGCCGTGTGGTTTTCGGACAATCCGATAACTACCTAATACAAGGAAAACAATTTTTTAAGTAATCAAAGGTTTAACAACAGTTTAACACCTAACGTTTAAAAGTTTAACTACGATTAAGACTACTAAGTACTAGAGGATTTAAAACTTCTCCCTAATAAGTAGAAATTATGAGCTGATTATTGATAATTATGGTCCAGTCAATTTATTTTTTATTATCATAGGTCATCATCATAGTGCCTATGAATGGAAAGATTTTGTTTTTAAATATTGATTCTACTAGTAAAATTAAAATAA
>NW_020440530.1:399699-401434 GCF_000699045.2 Agrilus planipennis | reverse complement strand
CTTTTATAAGTAAACTAAATGTTATTATGTAGTTTAAAATTTGTTATAATTGAATTAATTCCTAATCCGGGGTAATTTTGAAATTCACTTACGTTACAATGTCGTTTCTGGGGGAAATTTATGAGTATAGCTTTTCCGCTGGATAATTATTATTATTTTCTTAACAAACATCTGACAGAATACCTGTAAGTTTCCTTATTGTATATTGTTCTAATGTAACGCCCAATTACACAGTCTAGTAATTGAAATCGATTGTAACAGTTTTCGTTAGAAACGCCGACGCCGGATATGGTACAGCGGGCCTTCTACAAAGGATTTAAACTTATTTTCTTCTAGACATAATCGTGACAATAAAAAAAACCGTCAATTTATTAAAAAGTATAATTAGTTTTATTGCTTTATATAATGGGATTTTTTTCGAAATTGACAACAGACAACAATATATCAAATTATATGTATATTTTGCGTGGCTAGCTTTTCAATGCAAATTCAGTTTCACCCCCTTTGCTCTTTTAATTCGAATTATATCTATGTATATTGCATAGTATCGCATATATAATAACACTGACATTTTTTCAAAAAGAATAAATCGACTTCGAATTTTGCATAGACGTATGTAACGTAAGCGAGCACTAAGACAGGATTTTTTAAACTTCGACCCCTAAACGGGTGAAAAAGGGATGGAAAATTGAACGAATCGATAATCGAAGGCATAAACCAAACCACAGACACAAAAAACGGTACCATCCATTATAAAATGAACTTTCAAAATGTCACCTTTAAAGATGCATAGACGTCCTTATCCAACATAGGCATTAAGAGGATTTTTTAAAATTCAAACCCTTAAAGGAATTTTAAAGGGTTAAAAAATGATGTTTTTTACTATAAAATGAACATCCAAATGCAACCCCCTAAAGGTGTAAAATGGGCTTTTGCGATTTAATCGAATTTTACGAGGGACAGCTAGTAAATAATTAAGTTAACTGTTATAAAAATTAACCAAAACTACAACAATAAAACATTGATGGATGTACAAACAACAGTAAACTTACGAAAAAATCCTGAACTTTTCATCACTAGGTAATATGTCAGCAAGGGAACAGTTATTGGAAGACTTACCTGAAACAAAAATACAAAAGTTGAACAAAATGTTATTACAGTTTTATAATTCACGTAAAAGATAAAAAAGTTACATAAAAACGCGAAAATGTCAGCTTTAACAGGTTTTTAGAACGTCAAAACTGATTTTGATGGTTCTTTTATTGTTGAGTGGGTTGTATCTCAAAGGTATAGTTCCATTGAAATTTGAAGAAAATATTCCCATTTTTTACTTTTTAGTTTATGTTTATACATACAGAATAAGTTTTGAAGTCGCTTTTTTAATACGAAATTACTTTATATTATTATATACAGTGTAAACTGTTTAAAACGTCACTCGATTTAACGACAAACTCCTTAAAACGTCGAAATTTCTTGACTTTGGTTGGTTTACATTGTTTTCTATACACACTATACACTCTATATAACGTCACGCTCACTCTATTTAACGACAACAATGCGGCATTATAAATCATTGAGCAGTACTTTCTAAGTTGCCGAAATAGATAAGAACTGCAGCTGTGTACGTTGTTGAAGAAGACGATCCTGTCCCTCCACCAAGCATCAAACAAGCACTTGATGCAGCGAAACTATTAAAAAAATACTTTTTATATAATCAAATTGATCCAGCAGTATC
>NW_020440530.1:394559-396883 GCF_000699045.2 Agrilus planipennis | reverse complement strand
ACGAATATTTACAAATAGATAAAACAAAAAATTTAAAAAACCTTCGACTATACGGTAAGATAACTTTTTGGTATTTCAAATGCTCTTTTCGTAGTATTAAACATCTAGTCATCATCGTGATAAGGTCGTCAGACCCAAGACTGGTTGGACACGCACCTCCACTTTTTCCTATCCTTAGCAAATTTTCGCATTTCCCTGAAACTAGAACATCCAACATCCTTAACTATTTGTGAACAGTAATCTGTGGCGGACAATTGTATATATTTTTTGTAGATATTTCTTAAGCATTCTTTTTCATTATTTTACTTCAAATTCATTTCATTTCAAATATTATTTCAATTCATTTCAATTTCTTATCTTGTACAGACTTTGGTTTCCTTTCAATCTAAACTCTATTCTTTTAATCACTTTTACCTAGAATTCCAACTTCAACCATACCTGCATGCACTCCGATACTAATATCTGGTTTTACCCTTAGTTGCTTTCTCTGGTACTCTATACTGCTTAATTCTACGTATTCCTACAAACTAGTGTCTTCACCCTCTCTCTCTCTCACTGCTTTTCCTTCTAGAACATTCTATCAAATTTACCAACAACCCTGTCCTATAAATACTCTTAAAAATTCATATCTTTACATAGTCTACCGTCTACCGTCTACTGCTACCATTTGTAAGTGTTCTTGCTTTTATCTACTCTGTTTTATTGTTGTTGTCTTTGTTATTGTTATTGTTGTATTATTATCTTGTTCTTTTTGCCACTTTGTTCTCGTTTGTATGTTTCATTCCTTGTGCCTTTTTGTTACTTGTGTTTTCGTTGTTATTGCTATAAATTGTTATTGATTATTGTTAGTGTTTTCTTGGTATTAACACCAAAAGACACTAAAAATCTAAGCTAGGTCTACCTCTACTCCTTCTGACTCCTATTTTTGCCTCTAATATGTCTCTGACTAGACCTTCATGCCTAAGAAGGTATCCTACCAACTTTTCTCGTTTATTTCGTATTGACTTCCATGGGGTCTCCTGTTCTCCTATTCATTCCTAACCTTCTCTATCCACGGTATCCTCATCATTCGCCTTTGACACCACAGTGCAGTTAGTCGAATAGAAATTCGGTTTTTTGCATTCGATTATGCTCACAAAGTTTGTAGACGGTCAGAAAACTGCATCTCGATCCGACTTGCTGCACAAAATTTGAAGGTTTACTGCTTTATTTCCTCGACTATAATATTTGAAATGAGAATTCATTCGTCTTTTGTATCTTGCACTACTCCAAATGTGATTGTAATAACAAAGAGATTAATATTCACTGAAATAGTTTTTGTTTCTGAACCTACATTTTCCGTATTGTCATTGTTTTGTTAGTCGGGATTCATTTTACTGTCATTTTAGCTACCGTCTGTCGGTTTTTGTTTGTGGTTATACAGAAACCACGACGACCTTCGGATTAACTAGCTCTGCTCTCAACTCAACCATTAACTAATATTGTACGTATAGTTGGGACGTTAAAAATTGGCATAATCCGTAATAAAACTGTCTTACTTTCTTCTTTCAACTTTCTAACTAGATTAGAGCGGTTACTAACAGAACGCCTACTTTTACTTATGGCAGACGTTACAGGGAATACCGTAAACATAGAAAAGAGATGTCAGGTAGGAATTGCAGCGGACACTAATAAAGAAAAAGAAATAACATTACACCAATTAATGTGTGACAGAAAAAGATGAAGACAAGCAGAATTTGAGCATGTTGCTAGCACCGGACTTTAAAGAAAATTCAACATTCTTAGGAGTTTAGGAAAGCAAAGACACTTGTTTAATGATATAATTCTAATCTACTGTTATTCCTTTATCTCTTTTAATTTTGGCTATACTACTCTTGAAGCATTTCCTAATAGGGTTTGTCGGTTTTTAAAAACCGTTTTTTTGGAGAAAATTGTGAAATTCGAAAACCGGTTTTTTAGTAGAAAATATCGGTTTTCAATGTATGAATAACACTTAAAAAAAATTTGAAAATGACAAATGTAGCCAAATGTACCAGATGTAAAAGAAAAATATGAAAACATATTGTTTTTATTTATTCGAACCCTTTGCTGAATAACTCGTTTCACTATTATCAAAATATTTACATCCTTATATGTGAAAATTGTGCATAAACAACGAATAATTGTTTTTAAAGTTATTTAATCCTGGTCAACTATTATTTCTTTGTTCTACTAAATTGCATAAAAAAATTTTACTATCAATAAAATTGAACAGTAAATAATTTCAGTCAAAAACTGCTTTTAATCACTCTACATTTTCTGTTAAAATTTTTTGTTCGAATTAC
>NW_020440530.1:379934-388358 GCF_000699045.2 Agrilus planipennis | reverse complement strand
TTTGTAAATGTGTGTGTCGTACCTGCGTTCTGGGAAAGCAATTAAACAGTTCAAAGAAAAAGAAACTTTTCCGGACGGTTCGAGAAGGTTCCCGAACGGAAACAAAAGAGTATTTAAAGAGACGATCGCCGAGAGTAGAGTAGAAATAAATTGACCGTTGCAGAAGTGAATCTAGAAATAAATTGACAGTGCAGTGAACAGTGATATACCAACGATACTGTAAATAAATAGAGTAATTCATCACCAAGTTAATAATTAGTGTAAATAAATAGTTGTCGTCTTAGAAGTTAAATTTTGTTAAACCCACGAACATTACAATTCTGATCACACTTGGGAGAGCACGCCATTTTTAGAATATCAATATCTTTCAAATGACACCTCAAAAAATTAAACAAAATACGTTATTCATAGATTTTCGACATCTTTCAAATGACACTTTTTATTTGAAATTTTTAAATTTCTGTTTTTCATTTTTAACCCTTTAGAATCCTATTTTCGCAAAACCCGTTCTTAGTGTGCCTGCATATAACAATCAAAATATTTTATCAAAATTTTATTCGAATCGGCCCAATAATTCCTTCTGTCAATCGGTAAATAAAATCATCTTTCCCAATCCTTATATAAGTTTCTATAGATTACTAACAACTAAATCGTACACAATTTTTAAATCCACTAACATTATGCAAATTTTAACCTAATCGATGGTCGTGGTGTTAGAGTAAGTTTCCCACACAATAGGTACTTAGTATCACAAGAATTTACTTCCTGAAGATTAAATAGATACATACACAAGTACAGATTAAATTAATCCATTTGGCCTGCAAAGTGACACTAGCTTTCTCAATTAATTAACTAAATATGTGTGTACGTATTGATCCGATTCGATAATTAATTAATTACTCACGGCAAAGACTTGATCTGTTTACCAATTGTCATATACATTTAAATAAATATTTGGCAGTAGCATTGGCCCCCAAGATATTGTCACACCTGCTTGAAGAGTGAGACTGAAGTCCTCGGTGTTGTATATTTACGGATTTTTTATGCGTACATATTTGGGACGAAAAATTGACAGTCACAAAATTATTTATGCTGTACGAAAAAGTAATACAACCTATAGTCAGGACGATCAAAATTAGCAGGGTCCGAAATTAATTGTCTATGAGAATGGACGTATATTCATTCTTGTTGCCACTTGAGCTGTAGTCATTTGCTGGATTTTGAACACGCCCTTGTTAAGTTAGGAAATGCTTCATGAGTGGTAAAGACAATGTGAAAAGAGATAATTGAATAATAGTATGCGATGCAGCTGTTAGGGGTTGCTTAGGTACGAAAACGACCAGGGTCGGCTTTATAAATGCTTGGTTGGAATTATATCTTTAATTCTTTAAAATCCGGTGTCAGCGACATGCCTAAATTCTGCTTGTGCGCATCTCTTTCTGTTACACAATAATTTGTGTAATGTTATTCCTTTTTCTTTATTAGTGTCCGCTGCAATTCCTACCTGACATCTCTTTTCTATGTTTACGATATTCCCTATAACGTCTGCCATGAGTAAAAGTAGGCGTTCTGGCAGCAACCGCTCTAGTCTAGTTAGAAGGTTGAAAGAAGAATGTATACTTAGCGATGTGACCTTCAGTTTGACCGGCGCAAAGTAAAAAGAACAGCACTAGGCCAGAAAAGGAAGGAGACAACTCTCTTAACTGATGAGGACCGTATAATCCATACAGTACTGCACGGAAAAATTGACCATTTTATCCACTACAATTTCATTGCTCAAATGTGCTATTATTGGTACCATTTACTACTGAAAATATCAATGAGATGTTTATTTATATTTGAAGACATATTAAAGGCTTTAACGCTTGTTTTCGACATGCATTACTATTAATGATTGAACAAAACTTTTGGCAGGTACTGTATGAAAAATTATGTTTAATGAACAAGAGTCAAGAGTATAATGAGGTTTTTTCTCCCTAACTACGATTTTGCCAAGGCGCATTCAAGACATTGGAAGGGGCACATCGCTAGAGAAAGTAAATGAAGTATAAATGCGACAGTATTATTCCGGACTACGCCAATTTTGAACGTCGCAACTATAGTATANTCGAATTACAGAATATTCGAGCAAAAAATTTTTTTATAAAAATTCGAAACCGGTTAAAACCGGTTTTCTAGAAAAATTACTATTCGAAAACCGGTTTTCTAAAATGTCGGTTTTTGTATAAACCCTATTTCCTAAGTTAACAAGGGTGCATTCAAAACGCAGCAAGTGACTACAGTCCCATGTGGAAACAAGAACGAAGATACGTCCATTCTCAGAGATAATTTATCCTGGAATTTGCCACTTTTGATCGTTTCAACTATAGATAATACACGATATACAGCAAATAGGTATATTTGTAGAACACAAACTGAGGTAACCAACAATAGTAAATTGCCATGAGATATTTAGTCGCTCTGCTAGATATTCGTTTAGATAGGTCCGTTCTCATACGAATATTTACAAAGACAACAACGATATTAACATATACATAATGTGTACATCGATGTAGATACATATTTTGTAATTATGCGAGGCGTGTTTGACTTCTGACCGTGAATTAGATTATTCTAATAACCCAGTACAGGAACAGTATGAGCAAAATTAATGGGTTTGCTTATTGTACTGTACACAACAAGTGGTTTTAATTAATTAATATGCTGACATTGAGAGGAGAAGATGGGAGGAATACATACAAATAAATACGCACCGGCAAAAGATTCCGCGAGATCCTTACAGAAAATAACCCTCTATCGAAACCTTTGAATATTTGTGTTCTGGTAGTTCTCGACGTGTAGATGAAAAGCTTCAATGGGCTTTAAGTCGTAAAAAATCGATCATTTTCAGATATGGTTCCTTAAAGTTGTATTCTTTCGTAAGGATCACCAAGGTACAATATTATACTTATTATAAGGGACCGTGCCCTAACCACGTAACCCGTCAAGGGGGGTGGGGGTCTTCAAAAATATCAAGCATGGTCATAGGAACGGAGGCGGCTTAGGTTTTCGTCAAGTAGTCAACATCCTCTAGGGAAATTTCGCGCTTTTTCGAACTATATAAACTGTGCAAACAATGATTTAAAACGGCAGGGGGAAGGAGGGTCTTGATATATACTTACTGGGTAATCACCGAGGGGGGGAGTGCAGTTACTGCATATAATTGTGAACAGCAGATTATCTGTTGGTATCTGATTACTGCTCTGAGTATATACTTCATTTACTTTCTCTAGCGATATGCCCCTTCCAATGTCTTGGATGCATCCTGACAAAATCGTAGGTAGGGAGAAAAAAGCTCATTATACTCTCGACTCTTGTTCATTAAACATACTTTTTCATACAGTACCTGCCGAAAGTTTTGTTCAATCATGAATAGTAGTGCGAGTCGAAAACAAGCGTTAAAGCCTTTAATATGTCTTCAAATATAAATAAACATGTCGTTGATATTTTCAGTAGTAAATGGTACCAATAACAGCACATTTGAGCAATGCAATTCTGGTGGATAAAATAGTCAATTTTTCCGTGCAGTACTGTACGGATTATACGCTCCTCACCGGCTTAAGAGTTTGGCCGACAGTTGTATCCTTTCTTTTCTGGTCTAGTGCTGTTCTTTTCTACTTTGCGCCGGTCAAACTGAAGGTCACATCGCTACAGACAGTAAACGAAATATACCAACATTCTTTCCCCATAAGTACACTATGACGTTGATGTCTACCACACTTTTGTAGAGTGCGTTACCATCCCTGATCCGAAACCATAACACATCCATAATATGCAATACACTTGGGTATAATACATTTGAATGTATTCAATTCATACGAGCCGAACTCATTTCAGAAGAATGCAACTTCAATGGACCATTTCACGAAAAGATAAGTTTTTTTAGAGTTAGTATCCATTGAGCTTTTTCGTCTACACGTCGAGAACTATAAGAATCCAAAGTTTCAAAAAGTTTGACAGAGGGCCATCTTCCTTAAAGATCTAACGGGGCAAGTGTTTCGGTTTGCTCCTGGCCTACAGCGTCATAGTGACGAATTGTGTAGTGCTGCGATTGTGGCGCTGTTTAATTGGACAATATCCCATCATCGTTGGACACGTACCTCCACTCTTTCCTATCCTGAGCTAAACTTTCCCTAAAACTAGAACAACCCACATCCTTAACTATTTGTGAACAGTAATCTAACCTAGGTCTACCTCTACCCTCCTAACTCCTGTTTCTGCCTGTAATATGTCTGACTAGACCTTCATACCTGAGAAGGTGTCCTACCAACCTATCTCGACAATATCTACTAATTTTAAATTACACACACCTTAAGCGAACAATTTCGCCGCGCCACAAAGTAAACTGCATTTTTTGCAAAGATTTGTGACAACTGGAACCACTTAACCGGGTCAGAGGAAAATCAGGTTATATGAGAATTGGAAAATTAATTAGTAAAATACATCAATGCTCTTTTGAATTATAACGATATGTTTTGTGACTGTTAATAGTATTAGTTAACATGCGTTGTAGCTAAAAAATGGATATTTATTGTATAATTTTAATAAATTGTAAGTTTCAAGAAAAATATGTATAATGAAAACAGTATATTTCTGTGATTTTTAAGTTATTTGGCAACACTGTCACAAAACGACTGGCTTATACATTCTATATACAATACATACACATTTCTTGTTGCTTCTACTGACCTATAGACCGGACAAGATTGCGGTAGTGAATACTGAATACCTCTCGGTCAGAACAACAGTCCCATGCTTCTTGCCTCCACAGTCGACTTGATTGCAATAACAACAGTAATAATACCTATCCGGTTTGTACGGCATGCAGGTGTATACATGCATACATACATGGTGTATACTTATTTAAGTGTACGCTTGTCTGAAAAAAGCGGAAATTGTTTTTTAGAAAGTGCCTGAGCTCTCGGCAGTGTTAGCCATGTTCGCGTATGGCGAACACAATAATCGTTGCGAAACTGAAACGCAAAGTTGGCATTGTCGATTTCGACCGGTTGGTATTGTTTGTTTTTACCGTGAAATGTCCGCACGAGTTGCTTAAAGAAAAGTTCCGACAGACGAGACGAATTTTGTATGAAATTATTTACTAGATATAGATAGGCACATCATACAAGTATCAATGTGAAAATTCATTTTCCATTTATACCAACTATAAATTACCTTAAGTTAGCGAGGAAAATTTGTTGCTGTTGTCACACCCTCGCCGGGGATTGAACCCGGCACCTTTGGTTTTACACACCAATGTTCTGATCACTAAGCTACGAGAGATAACAACAGCAACAAATGGTAATTTACAGTTGGTATGAATGGAAAATGAATTTTCAGTGTTTCATATATATTTTTAAAATTGTTACAAGGCATTTTCCTTTTCATTTTTTTAATTCGTCGATGAATTATCAAAGTTATATTAACAGCTGAAAATTGCGCTTTGTTTACTATGAGACAATGATCCCTAAACTTAAAACACGTGTTATTACAAATTCACCAACAAATGTGGTTTTAACAGTTGGTGTCATCAAAGATATCAAAATTTTCCATGATTGATAAAACATGGAGTCCAGAAGTTCCCCAAATCTATGCGAAATTTCGGTTACGACCTGCTCAAGTGGGATCCATTTTCATGGAACTCAAATATTACATATCTCATGCTATCCCAATTTTTAATTGCGCCGACAGAGACCCCTCATAGTTCTTAGTCAACACCTACAGGTCCATGTAGACTGTAGACTACTTTGAGAAGCTCAGCTGTAAGACAAAGTGGACAAAGCTCAACCACCTTTTATACCCATACGTGAGAAATAACGGAATTGCCTGTGAATATAGCTCCCCACTCCCCCTAACGTCTTCTAAACTAGAACGAATCCTGGAAAATCCGAACACAACAACAACAATTGGTAGGAGGTTGAAAAAATGTGGTAGCATGACACAAGGAAAGAGAATCTGTACATTGCTTATAACAGCGTTTAAGTTATTCGGTCAGTCATTCATCAAGACTGCCTATGGTGTGCTGATGAGATCTATTAAGATCGAAATCTTGATCTGCGTCTAGTAGTTCCTTACGTTTGTTTATGTTTACGTGCCTATCACGTATATAATTTCCGTCGGAAAACCTTCCATAACGCTTAAAGTACTTTAGTGCCAGCAAATACCCACTAGATGGCGACACTCTGTCTCTATTTAAATAGTACAGTTTCTTTATTATTAATTTTCACAGTTATCCGCGATTTTGACGTATACCTATTTGTCTAATAAAACTCAAAAAAGTTTAGATATTATTGTTGTAGCCACATACTAAGTATACATTGCCAACTAATTACAATATATAATAATATTACCAATAAAAATGACAAGAGTTCTAAAATGAATGCGGAAAACAATCAAAGTTTTATAGGTATTGAGGAAGCATATTTATCGATACTGCATCTGTATACTGCAAAATGAATAAATATATGTATCTGTCTATTCTATCATATCAAAGTAATATGAGAATGTGTTTTTTTTTTAATATCAGGCGTCCATACATAAATGGATAAAATTTTTATGGAGTGATAAAATCTCAACGTACTTTACAATGTCAAGTTCCTATTCGACTAGTTCCTCAGGTAATAATTGGAACTGGTTATTCGCAAATATACGGAACAAAAGATTTTATTAAACAATAACGTAAACAAGTCATTCATTTGTTTTCCGTTCACTTCTACAATACTTTTTGCTTTTTAAGAAAAGTTTTTTCATCTAATTGCGGATTTAACGATTTTAAATAACAAAAATGCCTCATAGAACGATTGGTAATCCATTTCGTAAGCTATAAGACACTTATAAAGTATAGCGTTGGCGACTTAAATAAATAACATATTTTTCTTACCAATATTGGTATTCATTAAATAGGAGGAGCTCAAAAAACATGGCGCTGACAACTGAAAAGCCTTCTATGTGCTTGAACCGGCACAAAACCTCAAAAAAAGGAATTTTGTTGAAGATGAACACGTTTTTAGGTAATATTAAAAACTGTACAAACAAACGTCAGATTTAAAAATGATTCATATTAAATAAATAGTGATTGTATATTAAATTTGTTTAGAAAAAATATTTATTGTAAATTATAAAGGGCCTTTCACAATTTATAGAATTATATTACAAATTTTGTGTTCTCTTTTCAGTTCGATGGCGTAATTTGTCCTTCTAAATTTATACGTGTTAGCTGTCACTACTTTTGATACTGTATCACGATAATCAACAATATTAACTTCCTGATTGTGATGGAATTTTTATTTTGTTGTCATCTGTAGCAGTTTTAAAGCAATAAACAAATCTTCAAAGTGTGCTATCGCGAAAATAAGCCCACATACTTCCTTATGCGAAATTAAGTTACACCAATCCATCTGTTATGTGATTTGACGTTGTCCTTTTTCTTTAATTTAATTACCGATCGGTTTCGATATTAATTAAATTAATTGAAACGTTGAAACCAATTGTTCATTTAAAATATATACAGGCATAAATGATGCATGATTAGTCAATGAATAAATGACACAATATTTTTAAAATGGTTATACTTGCATACGTGTGGTAAGGTGTCAAGTATCTTTCATAAAAAAATTATATATAAATTCCTACAGGTAGGGAGATATTTTAACGCTTTTAAGGACTGGCGCCATTTGGTTCCCAGAATTGTCTTTACAGTGACTTAATTTTTTTTTTTAAAACAAATTGTTTTCATTGTCTTATTATTTAATGAGCAACTTTAATATCTTTTTGGAATCTAACGACCATAGGTAATTGTTACTATCATATTGTGTTTCTTCTTATAATTACGAAGAGCTTAATGTAAATTTAATTAGTTGTTGATGGTTCGTCATTTTAAAACATTTTTAATGAAATGTATTTAGCATTCACGCTTTTTTAGAAATTTAAGGAAGAAAGAGTTATGAAATCCTTATTTCTTATTATTATGTGTTATATTAAATATGTAGTTCTATATGTACTTCTTTCAAAAATAATTTGCACTGATAAGTACAGTAGGTAAACGTATCTACTGTTCGTTTCAAGAAGTTAGAGATATGCCACTTTCCTTTATTAGGATGCGCCGTAGCATAATTCCAAATTCATTCATATTTGTCTTCGTAGCTCATTTCTCCACCGATCATCGAGCGAGACTTAGACAAAAGTGTACAGTACCATTTGCAAAATTATTTAAACTGCCTCGTTAAAATTTAAGAATATGCTTTATTTAAAAGCATATTTAGCCAAAAATAATAACAAGTGAATTAACTTAACGTTCTACACACCTATAAAACTTTTGCTTTGTTTTCTATTGTTAATTTATATACATTTTTGTTTTAAGAAATTGCTAAACATTTTCGTCTAGTA
>NW_020440530.1:346766-378807 GCF_000699045.2 Agrilus planipennis | reverse complement strand
AGTCTTTATATTAATAAATACAATAAATTTAATATTTTACTAAATGATCAAATTGATGTAAATAGTTCTACATTATTTAATTTGTCTTTAAAAACTTAATGTCTTACCTTATTACTCCCTTTCGCTGTTCTCACCCCATAAAATTTGTAAATTTTAGTATTTACCTATGCTGACTCTGTAACAATTTTAATCACAATATCTTCACCTGGAGAAGTCAATGTTATAGTGAAACAATTGGTGTAAACAATTAACATATATTTTTGAAACTTTACTTTCGTTTCTTTTAATTGGTTATGGAGTTTCAACAAGTAAAGCCTTCTATCATTAATTATTAAAAATTTCTTCCTGAATTTATAGCCTCACTGCTTTACGGATGCATATGACTATTCTAAAATGATTACTAATGATCTCTCTCAGAGTTAGAAATAATATTTTAGTTTCCCAATAATTTTGTTACTGATCTTTGCATAAAGTTTTCGTTATTTCATAATACACTTTGAGTAATTAATTCAAAATTAAATTAAGGTTAATTTTAATCAGGGGTTTATTAACCTAAAATAAATAATTGCATTTGCCTATTTTTTTGAATAAATTAATTATTATCAGATTGATGTAAGTTTTTTAAACATCAAAACTATTTGGATAGAAACTAGAAAATATTTAGGTACTTGTTGTATTCAAACTGATGAGAGTAAATAGCAGGATTTTCTACACATTCAAAAGTTTTAATTTTCCACTCGATATCTACTTCCTTTATTTAAATCCGTTGTCATCTATTGAATTGTTTTTCTGTTTGCGTTCAGTTGCGTCACATAAGTTCCTTTAAATATGTCAAATCAGCTTTCACCGTCACTGTAAGACGCCATTTGAAGCGAACTTAAATCAGTGATAGATCGATCAGTAAGTAATAGGTAAATATTGAATCGATCGGTAACGATCTACAGAAAAATTGACAGGTATACGATATCTACAATTTTTTGTATGTTTATATTGAGAATTAGCAACCGTTTGTATCTTTGTACCTACCGTTATTCAATTTTAATTAATTAATCAATATTAATTTGAAGTATTAATTGGTATGAAGGGATTTTACTCTGAAATAGTCATTGCAAGTCTTCTTCGATTTAAAATTTCATTAGTTTATAGTCTATTCAGTGAAAGTATAGGTAGCACATGTATCAGGAGCTTAAGAATCTGACAATGAGCAACGTTATAAATAACTAGCGGTTACCCGTCACTGAGTATATTGCCGCCTACAATAACTGTAGAGCTATGATTCTGTAGCGAGCACGNAACAATTCCCGCGAAAGCCTACGAAATTCATTCATGTATCTCGTGTAACTAAAATGTACGTCTTTCTTATTGTTTAGAATAATTATTCCGTGAATTAATAATACAGCTGTTTAGAATGTAAAGGACGACAATTAACAAAACCTGCATCATTATGATTACTTGTAACTGATACTGACCTGTCTGGGAAAGATACAATCTGCTTCTATCGTTTTGTTAATGTCACGTATTTTTTATATTGAAATCCGTTATTATTTTTGTACATTTACTTACAGAGTGTCCTACGGTGACGGGCTATTAGAAATATATGAGTTACTACTGCGAATTAAGTTTGGAGTCGAAGGTTTTCGGGGGTGCTGTCTTTAATTAATATAATGCCATTCTTGTAACACTTCCGGTTATATGGGAAGTTGTCATCAACTTTCATATTTTAAATGGAACACCCTGTATATATTTGAATTTTCAGAATCTACGTTAGATGAACTGTTTGAAATATTTCAACTATTAAAAAAAACGTTTTTTCATTGTTTTACTCACAATTGCATATTCTTTATATTATGCAAGTTGAAGTATTAATATTTCGAAGAAAGATAAAGGGGTGCCCATCATTTACGACAGTTATGTTAAAAGCTGTTTAGTATTATACAGGTTGATGAAAATTTAATGCCAGATTTGCGTAGCTTCGAACCATCGAATGTTTCTTTTCTTAAATGGAGTACCATGTATATTTTTTCTGATTCAGTTGTAGAATTTTTCCCTAATACACTTTGCGCCCATCTCTTTTAGTATCTGAAATATTTCCAATGGACCGTCACCGTAAGACACCTTGTATGTTAAATAGCTAACAGCTACAAGTTAAATACATAGGTACATTCACGAAATAATTAATTACTAAGTACAAGCAGTTCGTATACCTTTTTTCAAACATTTCAAGCGTTTTCAAGTGGTATTGAAAATTGGAAATAGCACAGTACCTAATTTGTACCAAAATAAATGAAAAACAGTAATTTTTAAGTCATTGAAGAAACGGAAATAGTTCGCCTGTCAGGGGAATAGTCCCCCCCCCCAAATCAGTCCTCAAAACGTATAATTACAATTAAAAATTGTTTTTTATGTTGTATAGATGTATCTACAAACTTACGATTTCGGATTTTTCCCTTTACTTGTGCTACAAGACATTGCTTCTTGTCAAATTTCGTGATTCTAGATCAATGGGAAGTATCCTATAGTTTTGATTGCATTCCCCCATTCTAGGATGCCTGTAATCTGCAACTGTCCGTGTTAATCTTATTTAATTTTTTTAATCGCCGTATTGAAAGTAGAAATCTAAGATTGATGTTTGAAAAAAGTAGTCAGTGGTCACCAATGTGTGACATCGATATTTAGGAATTTATCAAGTCTATTTATGTGTACGTGTACAGTACAATAAATATTGTAAGTGCATTTTTTCAAGATTGCATCAACGTCAAAGCCACAAGGCATCATCATTTAATGCAAAATAAACTCTGCGAATACCGAGCGGCATGGCCTAGAGATTTAGACCATTGCTTAGCATTCGGGAGGACGCCGGATCGATTCCGGGTCCGACTGCTTTGGTCCAAGTTTTTCTGTGGTTTCCTTGGATCACTTAGGCAAATGCTGGGGCAGTAATATTCCACAGATAATCGTTCATTCTTTTCTGTCTTCATTTCGTCTGCCTCATCTTTCTCACCCGAACCACCATCCACCCATTCCCACGATTCCTGAAAGCAGGCTGAAGAGGGCCTTCCGCCATACCTTCCGGCGTAGTCCGGAGGGACTGCCCGCCCACCAGCATTACTGGTTGGTGGGAATGAAACACCCAAAAAAGTTTTTTACTCTGCGAATTGTTGTAAAATATGCATTTATGTAATTTCAAATGAGCCGGATTACTCAAAAATTAACGCAATTTAAAATAATTTCGGCTGACGGATAGTCATCTTAATCTACCTCCAAATGTATAAGAAGGTAGTTTTGTTGGCATACGGTGGAGGGAGACAATATAAAACGCGGAGGAGTTATTTCCCAATTTTTTAATATATTCGATACAATTTCAGATAGGTATGACATATTGTACTAACTAACGACTACAGTTTCGGTTTTTTCTTTTCAGGAAATTCGGATTGATGGTTAAAACATTAGAACGAGTACGCTTTGGTAATAAATAATTTAATAAGAAAAGCTGAAATTAGGTCCTGTTACATTTTAGAATACTAATCCAAAGACACCATTCAATGGGGTAAATGAAACATAACTGTGATTATACAATATAGAAAGAGGTGATATTATATAGAAAGAGGAACCAAAAAATCTATTTTTTTTTCTGGGCCATCAAACCACTAAGTCAGTAGTACTAAAGAAGAAAAATCACTTTAATAGAAATTTTCCCTTCGAGATAAGTCATCTGAGGTTAATACAAAAATGAGTAACGGCAGTGTCCCTGATTAGTGTTGCAATGGGTCTTTTTTGCATTCGATGGGTATTTTTTCCGCCCTAGTGCGTGAAGTTTTTTGTACATGATTCTTTTCTACTTTTATTGAAAGTGCTATTAAAAAAATTTCGTATTCATACTAAACTCGTCAGTTTCTACAGGAAACAAGTTCTTAATGATCCAAGTCGGTCAAGAATCAACTGAACCTATATTGTTAAACTTTGACGCCTCCTGCGGAAAATTTAGCCATAGAATTGAAATATATCCCACTGAAACAGTAATCAGGAAGACCCCCCCTCTATTAATTTCTGTGATAATTTGAGATGTCACACTTCGAAGGACAAATTTGCATTACAGTGGATTTTGTTATTTCTTCTTAACCGGCGTACAAATTAAGGGATTGGTGGACTGCGACATACACTGATAGACAAATAGACAGAGGGTTGTTCAGATATAAACCTTCAAGATTCTTAGTTGGCTATAGACTTCAAACGTAACTTATTAACCAAAATTAATTAAATCCGTAGGGGAAGTTGTCTTCAAAAGCATACCCCGATGTGTAAGAATTTCATGTTCAAACTTATTCTTTCTGTGTAGGGGCGGTTTAAGATTTCTTTTGTATGTGAAAAGTACAATACAAGTAAAAATTTTGTGCAGTGTCTTAACTAATTTTTTAACAGAAAAGCTTTTTTACAACTGTGAAGTCATATTTATAATTGCGGCTAAATCACTATGTTTTGAAATATGCAATCAGTTGGTATAGCATGTTCCACTTTTTATGAACTGAACTGTACATTGCAAACCGGCGGGATTTTCTTTTTTGTATTATTTTAATATTTCATACTCATACATCATATTGGTTTGCGGATAAGTACATGTGTATAGACTGATNATAGCTACAAGCTATCCAAGGATGGTACTATAGAATGTCACCTCAAGGTAGGCCTAGTGGCGTCATCTCTTGGTTAGGCCGGAAACTTATCAATCCACCCTCGTAGAACCGACATCAACGTTTCGCCTCTTGTTGGGAGGCTATATCACATGCATAAATAATAATTCTACAAAATTTAGTTGTAGTGAACACTTTCTAGGTTCTTTTAGTTAGTTATAAGATGTTAATAAATAATTGGTGTCTACAATCGGTATATATTCATGTGAAATATTAAAAACCAACAACACAATGTATTAAAAATAATAAATAGATACTTGCAACAAATTTAAATTAAAATGAATTTACAACGTTAAAGTACTTAAATAAATTAACAAACCATTGACTAACTTATTTAACGATTACCTAATACATACGCTAATACTAAATAAACTGTTTTTTTATAAAAATTACAATTTTTTTGCTATAACTCTGATCACAGTTTTATCTTTATTGTACTGTAAAAGTGTAAATGTTGTCACGTGGTTTTTAATTGATATAATATATTTTTGGTGTCTTTTTGCGTAATTTTTAATTATTTATCTATTTATTATTTTAATACAGTGTCTTGTGGGATTTTAATATTTCACATGAGTTGTACGGATTGCAGACGCCGATTATTTATTTATAAACGTCTTGTAACTAACTAAAAGAACCTGGTAGGTGTCCACTATAATTAAATTCTGTACAATTATTATTTATACATGTTTTAGCCTTGATAAAGCTTCCCAACAAGAGGCGAAACGTTCGTGTCGATTCTATAACCAATAAAGACTATACAATATAGAAAGAGGTGATATTATATAGAAAGAGGAACCAAAAAATCTATTTTTTTTTCTGGGCCATCAAACCACTAAGTCAGTAGTACTAAAGAAGAAAAATCACTTTAATAGAAATTTTCCCTTCGAGATAAGTCATCTGAGGTTAATACAAAAATGAGTAACGGCAGTGTCCCTGATTAGTGTTGCAATGGGTCTTTTTTGCATTCGATGGGTATTTTTTCCGCCCTAGTGCGTGAAGTTTTTTGTACATGATTCTTTTCTACTTTTATTGAAAGTGCTATTAAAAAAATTTCGTATTCATACTAAACTCGTCAGTTTCTACAGGAAACAAGTTCTTAATGATCCAAGTCGGTCAAGAATCAACTGAACCTATATTGTTAAACTTTGACGCCTCCTGCGGAAAATTTAGCCATAGAATTGAAATATATCCCACTGAAACAGTAATCAGGAAGACCCCCCCTCTATTAATTTCTGTGATAATTTGAGATGTCACACTTCGAAGGACAAATTTGCATTACAGTGGATTTTGTTATTTCTTCTTAACCGGCGTACAAATTAAGGGATTGGTGGACTGCGACATACACTGATAGACAAATAGACAGAGGGTTGTTCAGATATAAACCTTCAAGATTCTTAGTTGGCTATAGACTTCAAACGTAACTTATTAACCAAAATTAATTAAATCCGTAGGGGAAGTTGTCTTCAAAAGCATACCCCGATGTGTAAGAATTTCATGTTCAAACTTATTCTTTCTGTGTAGGGGCGGTTTAAGATTTCTTTTGTATGTGAAAAGTACAATACAAGTAAAAATTTTGTGCAGTGTCTTAACTAATTTTTTAACAGAAAAGCTTTTTTACAACTGTGAAGTCATATTTATAATTGCGGCTAAATCACTATGTTTTGAAATATGCAATCAGTTGGTATAGCATGTTCCACTTTTTATGAACTGAACTGTACATTGCAAACCGGCGGGATTTTCTTTTTTGTATTATTTTAATATTTCATACTCATACATCATATTGGTTTGCGGATAAGTACATGTGTATAGACTGATGCGTATTTGTAAGCGTGTCTATAGATGAACATAATTACATACATATATGTATGTATCTAGTTAAATTACGAACTCGTTTCCTATTTCATCTCAAGGTCGCAAATGTTGTTGTCAAGTAAACAATCTGTATCTATACACATTATCTATTTCCATAAAATACATATTTGTGTTTGTGTAGGAATGGTAATTGTTCGGCGGTTTTTGCTGTTGTATTGTACTGTATCGTAGAACAAGATCATTACCAATACGATCGATCCTATGTCAAGAATATCGGTTGTGTTGCATATTTACGGATTGCATATATTATTATTAATTAAATCAGATACGTACGTACCTATCTGCATATGTTTATAATCTGTAATGCATACAGGGTGTCCCACGGTGACCACCCATTAGAATATTTCGGAAACCACTTTGACAAAAAGTATCACAGAGCAGTAGGTTGCGAAAAAGCATGCCTATTTTACCGTAAAAAAGCTGGAGCAACAATATTCTCAGAAAAGGTTGTTATACCCTCAAGTTTCCCCTCCATATTTTCAAAGTAGGTTATTACATCCAAGGTGTTAGATATTTAGTGGCGGAGTTGGTTAACTTCAAACAATCGTAAGTCAATTTTTTCAAATGGAACGCCATCTATATATTTTTATAACCTCATGGACAGTAGGCGCGGCGGAAAAGAAAAGGTTAGAAGCGTTCGAAATGTGGTGTTATAGGCGGATGATGAGGATGCCGTGGATAGAGAAGGTTAGAAATGAAGAGGTATTGGAAAGAATAGGAGGACAGAGGACTCTATGGAAGTCAATAAAAAATAGGCGAGATAAGTTGGTAGGACACCTTCTCAGGCATGAAGGTCTAGTCAGAGACATATTAGAAGCAAAAACAGGAGTTAAGAGGGGTAGAGGTAGACCTAGATTAGATTACTGTTCGCAAATAGTTAAGGATGTGGGCTGTTCTAGTTTTAGGGAAATGCGAAGTTTAGCTCAGGATAGGAAAGAGTGGAGGTACGTGTACAACCAGTCTTAGGACTGACGACCTTATAATGATGATGATGATGATGATGATGTGGTGGTCGATAATCTTTGACATGTATTTGAGACATCAATGCGATCGAAGCCGCGGGTAAAATCTAAATTCATATAAAATTGTAGAACGTGTTTGGACTGTTATACACATCATTTATTAAAATTTTGCTTTATTTCGTCTTATGGACTTAGGTATCGTCCCTTTTCATTCTATTCAATTTTATTTATGAATTATCTTAGGGGCGTGTTAGTAATAAAAGCCATAATAACCGCATGAGTTATAATTTTTAAAAAACCCGTTTGTTTAGTATGGATATTTGCCTAATCTTTTTATTTTTATTTCTGTCATGATAAAGCGCCTAAAATTGCGAAATTTTGAACTCAAGAAATTCCTTGGTTATTCTTATTATCGTTACGAAATATACTAGTAGAGCACAACACAAGTACAAGTTATTTCGTCAATTTCTCCTTGGTATTGACACAGAGAACCCAGGCCGCAAAACGCCGCAGCAATGGAACAGCAAGCACGCAGGCAATCAAATTGCAGTTTCCGCTCTTACGTTACTTCTTTATTATTGCCACGTTATGTTACATAGTAAGTAGGTATGTATAGGTATGGTGAACGAGACGTAAACAAACAAGCGATTTTTTTCAATTTTGCAACCAAGGGAAAAGTCAATGTCAAAACGTCGATTGCTATACCGCATTCAAACGCTCTTGTCAAGCTACCTGTTTAGCACACGCACACCACAGCGTCGCTAAGCAATTCACATGAAGATTTAGTGCGTTTTTTAGGCCTAATTTACTGTTCTAATTAAAATTTTTAGCGCTCCATTCCTTGTATGAAAATTAGTGGTGGTTCTTAGCGAAGGTGAAGATAGTTTCCAAAAGTAATCCTAACATAATAATATAAATTAATGGGAATGAGTTTGTTTGTTTGTTACCATTTTACGTCTTAAATACTCCACCCATCATCATGAAATTTTGTACACACATCAACATGGGTACAGAAAAGGATATAGAGTATCTTTTATTAAAAAAAAAAGAATACTGTTCCCGGGGTATAGAAAAATTAATTGTGGGTGTTTTTAAGTGCTTTTAAAAGAATTATTACCATATCTAATATATTGTAAAATTATGATTTCTTCCTTGAAGCTTAAAATAAATCAAAAAGTTTGAAAAATATTGCTAGTATAGTAAGATTTCATGTCATTGTAAACAAAATTATCACTAAACTCACTGTAATTTTCTGATTGTCACTAATTTTTTTCAGCGTTTAAAGGTCTACATAATACATACAATAAGGTACCATGTTCGTGATGGATGGAGTATTCACTTTGGACTTTACTTTTGGCACAGTATTGGGATTAAAATTACGTTAATGACAATTTTGTTTGCAATGACTAGAATATTACTGTCATGTTTTGAGATTAGGGTTTGAGCTGTTTAAAGGGTTCTACAGTATCGCTAAAGTTTTACAGTCCAGGTACAGAGATACCTATATGTGAAGTTTCAAAAAGATAAGTCCCGTATTTTCAAGTGGTAAAAGTATAAAAACATTGATATTTTACAATGTCGAAGCAGCAAACTGTGAAAAACATTGTAATACAAAATACCTGTCTATTTTTTTGTAACGACCTAAAAATTTAAGAATGAAAACAATGATCGAATCAAAACAGGAACTTAGTTTGTTGTACACTTGTGAAATGTACTTATTCTGTTTTAGTGTTTACCTATTACTTAAGACATTCATTTGATGAAAAAAATAGATTGCTTTTTTGTGATCTGGCTGCTTAGAATAGAAGCACTGAAGTGACAGAAGTTTCTGCTTTTTGTATCCAATTTAACCATTCAGAGGAACCTTTGGCGGAAAGAGCAAAAGAAAGCATGAAATTTTTGAGGTTTTATGGTGCTGCTTTTCCGTTCGGAATTTTTACTTTTCATTTCGCTGCATCATTTAGTTTTCGACATTTAGTAGTGCACTGGCACTGGTATCGGGGTCACAGGAATTATTCGACCAATGCTCATCGAAAACTTCGTTCAAAATTGAGGAAGAACAAAACTGGTCTTAAAAATTCGCGGAAGACAGTCTGCGGTTGCCGTTAGTGTTTATAAAGTGTTGTTAATTGGGCGGAATCTGTATCTATAAAGCTGTTATGTAGTTATTAATTTTTAAAAATGACACCCTATATGTACCAATCTTTTAGTTTGTCCGAAACAGACAACTTTTTCAACATATTAAATTCCACTAAACGTAGCATTGTACTACAGATGGCGTTTACTGCACTGTTTGTAGGATTTTATAAAACCCTATGTCGTTAAGGCAGTAGGTAGAGTTGGTCTGCTTATTTTTTACCTGCCATCAAAAAAATGGATGCTCAAAGTAAAGCTTTTGAAAATGTTAAACGTCTGTAAAATTAATAAAGTATGTGAAGTTATACAATGCAAACATATTAAAAGAACTGTTAAGAGATAAGATAAATAAATTGGGTTTTGTATTTGTCAATTATTAGGATCCATCTACATTTGCAGGTACATTGTATTTTTTGTTATGAAAAGTATTAATTAATTGTAAGTAGCAAGTGGTGGGTACCAAATTAGCTTTTTTTCGTCTCCGTCACTTCATGGTCGTTTAAACCAAGAAAGGAAATCAAAGGAGAATGGTAAAAAAACTGGATCTTAAATTAACAAAAAGCAGCGCTTATTACCGTCGTAGCTAATTGTTGTACAATAATAATAACAGATAAGCGACACGTTTGCCTAATGTTTTAAAGTGTTGTCTGAGAAATACCGGAATTTTTTATTTGTTCTGAAATCGAAGGTTCTCGTGATTCTTATTTACTGATTTTTTCTTAAAATAAATCTGCTAATGAGTGTTCAGTACTATTATATTAATTTAATATCCTTAAAAAAAATATTGGAAAGGGGATGAACAATCAAGCACTACAGATGGATACTGGAAAAAACGTACAGAAAGAATTGAAAAATTTAGTTAAGCTTTCCAGTTCTTTTCCTTTAGTAAAAGACAAGCAAAAAAAGAAAAGGAAAAATGATAAACTTAAAATTGGTAAAGTGCATCCCTTTCCAGAAAATATGGAAAGAAGGGGAGGAAAATGGAATGAGCAAACAAAAAACAACAAGATTTAGACTAGAAAATGATAATAGGACGAAAAGATACTGGAAAGAAAATATGCAGGTTGTATAAATTAGAACCAGAGAAACTTGAACGTATTTTTCATAGATATGTTTTGGTGTCGCTAGATGGACGTGTATGGGAGATAGTGGAGACCAAAGTGTCCGTGACTGTCCATTTTATTCCCATATATTTAAAAACTTCTAGAATGCTTCCCAAAAAATAGACTGTTTCTAACTATTATCGAATTTTCTATAACTTTTATCTATACCGTGAACAAAAGAATCGAGGCAAAAGAGGCTGATAATGTCTTTATTGGTTATACGAGGGTGGATTGATAAGTTTCCGGCCTGACCAAGAAAAACAAGGTTTNAAGGTAGGCCTAGTGGCGTCATCTCTTGGTTAGGCCGGAAACTTATCAATCCACCCTCGTATATATATATATTTTCTGAAGTGCTACATTTTGCTACATCATTTTATAACGAAAACTTTTTTAAACTTATTTCCTTAACTTGGACTATCAGTTTCGAACTTTCGTTGTCAAACTACATTAATTACTGGTACGTATCAATATAATAACCGCTTTAAATGGTCAATGCTATAAATACTGAGGGAATGATTACTTTTGCGGTTTATTATTCATATCAGTAATTTATTAATTGACGTATTCAGTTAGAGTAATGTGTGATGAGTGAAGGTGCAGGAGCTGATACTGGTGGTGAAATTCTGGAATCCTGTTCAACTCCAAGTCCAACTTCATCGACTTTAAACTTTCTATTTGTCGTGTAAACTTTTTTGGGTGCACTTTTTATCTTAATTGTTTAGGCGCATTGTTTACTTACTGGACTGTACCTATAGAAGACCAGATTAATTTTTTTTTTGGGATCAGGAATTATTCGGTAAATATATAAAGTGTAGTGTATAGCAACAGATAAAATACGTTGTTAAAGAACTCTCTTGTAGTCGTATTTGCTTATTATGTTTTAAAGTGGCAGACGGTAATTAAGCGCATTTTTATTTTTACGCGAGCGAATATAACACAAAAAAAAACAAAAAAGGCACGAAAAAATGGAAGCAGTATCTACTACAACTTGTTTATTTCTTGCTTCGATTCATTCTGTACGAATTTACGTTCAAGAATTAATGTTACTTAAGTCTGCCACGTTCATTGGGTTTCATTTTCCTTGAGCAAACGCAGAGCTATTGTGTTAGCGACTGACTGCGGAAGATTTCCTTGGAACCGACGAACCGAATGGAATGGAATAGAGCAAATGACTGACTGAGTGACTGACTGACTGGAGCGCGGAGCCCGGAGCTCTTGCAAAATCGTGAGCGCGTGAAAATAATGAAAGTGAAATTCGCTGAATCGCACACTTCCTCGCAAATACACATCCATACATGGTATTAATGGTACGATATACATCGATATTATGTATATATTATATCAACAGAAAAAATAGATTAACAATTTTTGAACTTATAAGGTGCAAAAGTGTGAAAAATAAATTTAATAAAAAATGATTAGTTATTTTAATCATAAAATTAATTTTACAAAGTATGCATTTAATGAGGTAACAATTAAATTTTCGAGAAGTGTAAGTTTTCTACCTTTAGTCTATAAATGCTCTTTAGGTCTTGTTTTGATGGCTCTTCCTGTTTGGCCTANCTCGCAAATACACATCCATACATGGTATTAATGGTACGATATACATCGATATTATGTATATATTATATCAACAGAAAAAATAGATTAACAATTTTTGAACTTATAAGGTGCAAAAGTGTGAAAAATAAATTTAATAAAAAATGATTAGTTATTTTAATCATAAAATTAATTTTACAAAGTATGCATTTAATGAGGTAACAATTAAATTTTCGAGAAGTGTAAGTTTTCTACCTTTAGTCTATAAATGCTCTTTAGGTCTTGTTTTGATGGCTCTTCCTGTTTGGCCTATGTAACGTATTATTATTCCGATATTACCGTGCTAACTTTGTTAAAATAACTACGCTATGTTTTAGTAAAAGCATATAAAATGTCTAAACTTTCCGTTTTTTAATACCTTGTATCACTTCAAACAATCGGCATTCCATTAATTAAGCATATGTGAATGAGTCGTCCTACTTTCATGCCCAAAGTCTGTATTTGCCCTGTCGCATTACTCATAGACTATCACCCTTTATAATAGTTGAATCAGTTACTCAAATCAATTATGGTTCAAAGAAATGATGTGCTTATTTAAAAACCAATTATTATTTAAGGATGCAGTTATTCATTTCCATGCTTAGCTATTATAGAAGAACGTAAGAACATTTGGTACGCTACATAATATTGTCTATCTATAAAAATTCTTAGGGTCCAACATTACAACTATTTTTGATCAGATTTTTCTAATTTTTCTTCTGGTAACGTTGTGTCTTAAATTGAAGGAAATTTTTTAAATATTTAACAGTTTTCAACTAATTTCCAATTTATGCTACCGTACTTTTATATAACACAATTTGGATTCATGATTTTTAATTTTTGGCATGAGACCTAAAGGCTCCTTGTGATGCTTCTTTTATGAAAGAACCCAATTATAATTTTTGAATGACTACACCGGATTTGCATACTGTTGAATATTTTTATATAGTTTGGTTAATTTTAATCGTGAGATGTAAGAGGCCTTGAAAATGTAAACGCTCTTTCGGAAACAATTTCTAAAACGGCTGCCTTAGCAACAAATACACTTTTATTATTATATTTCTCATAAACATGATTGCAGAAAATGCATCGATTTCTTAGGGTTTCTACCAAAAATATGAAAAGGAACTCTGATGTCTATCTGCCTACCTGTATGTATGTCTAAGTACATATTGATTAGAAATGGGTAGAACTTTTCTCTGGATCTTTTGACAATCAGCCATTCTTTTGACTACATAAATTTGTGTCGATTAGGGGTTGCTTTTTTGATAATATGAAAACGATCACAAAATCACGGTCAAAACCACCACCACCACTAACCACAAAATAAAAATGAGCCTCCAGATCACCAATTAATAACCACGTACCGTTCATGTAGACATGCTGTCTCCATAGGTGTTGGTACTGGCTCCACCTAGTGCCGTCATCCTGGACGGCAGCCACGGCTGCCACGTTCTGGACGTGGTTCAGCGTGCCCTGCATCACTCCGACAGGCACCTGGTGCACAGAACCACCCATACCGGGTAAAGAAACGGGCGGAGGAGGTAGCTGATATTCCATCTTTCGCTGATGGTTGTTATTATTATTGTTACTAGTGTTATTGTTCGGGGAATTGTTGTTGTTATTGTTGTGCTGTTGGTCGTTGTTGCTATTATTTTCCTTGACCGGTACCACAAAACTCATGTTATACGTATATCAGAAGAACATGCTAGCGCGGCCCGGTCTCGGGACAACTGTCGCGCACTGAGGAGACGACGTTCACCAGCTCGGGATTCCCGGAATCGAGGTGGTGTGCGTGAAGCGTGCGCGTGTCTTTTTACTCTCTTCGCTCGTATCTGTCTACCTACTTAAATTTATCACTGAGTGAATGTTTTGGGTGTCACCTCCTCGAGCTGCTGCAAAGCCGGAAGAGCAACTGGTCGAGGAACGAGCGCGAGCGTTTGTTGTTGTGATCCGCGCCGCCGAGGAGTACGTCCGTACCTCGGTGAGAAACAAGTGAATGGTGCACCTCCCGCCATCGGCCCGGCACCACATCGCCGTCGAATTTTACTCCTGGTGGGGCCCATACGGAGACCGCCACCACCTCCGCCAACACCGCCACCGCCGCCGTAGCCGTGTAGTCGGTGGACAACGACGTTGCCACCGCCGATGTCGTTTCGCAAGCACCGGAAAAAGTATCTGGAGACGGAAGGTGAAATCGGTGATGCAACCTGTTGATTCTCCGTCTTGGAGCGGGTATGACTCTATTGGGCATTGTCAAAGACTTTGAAAATATTCTTCAATTGGATACCGAGCGAAAATCGGAAACATTAACCATCCCCTACTGAAGGGCAGACAGCAATGGCAAATAGTCCAAGTGGGCGTAGGCACCGATAAGTAGAGACTCCAAAATATAAGGCTACGACCAGGACTACATTCACTTCGTTCGTGTTGCTTTTTTCTACAGTAAACTCATTGCCCTAATTGGGTATATTCTTTACCTAAGCCTTTTGACGGTTAATAAATGTGTAGATTTTGATATAGCTACAATAACAACAGCAGTTACAGTTTCAAAAATGGCAGACGAAACGTGTAATTAAGCCACTTTCGGACTTCGCTTTTTGCACTTTTGTATCAGTCCTAGTTTCTGAATTTTCCTAAAACAGTTCTGAAAATGATGGAAACAACAAAGGATTAATGTCACTTCCGGCTACCTACACTTTCTTTAAGCGATTCATGAGTTTATACTACGGTCTTTAAGGCCTTCCTTATAAGTATCAAATAAATGAAATTATATCAGTTGCCGATCTTACAATGATCGCAATTTACATTTACTGACGAGATAGCTACAATTTATTGAAAAAATGTTGATATTTGAGGAATATAGCAACTGCGAGGGTTGATGTCGAGATTCCAAAATTTTGTGATCCTAACGTAACCTAATCGCTTTTTTTCCATAATATCGTATAATATTGAATGGTTCATTTAAAATTAAGGGTAAAAAGGCTGCACTAGAATCTTAAGTTAGAAAAACGAAGAAATTTGAGTAAAAGAGTTTAGAAATAATGTAAACGTAGGTTATGAAGTTAAGGGTTTTTTAATATTTATTAGATTATGGAATTGTAGGTTTCTTAATATTTATTAAATCAAATTAAAGTGTTTATCTTAACAATTTTTTAATAGAATTTTATTGAATGTTCTTTTAGCATTTCTATATATGATAGTCGGAAGTCAGATACGATTTTTAATGGTAAGTTTCAGTAAGAAGTAAACAAAAAAACGAAAGTGATTTTTAAGTAGTACACATATGTAAATGTGCATACGACTCTCGTTAACCGGTGCTTCGATGACAGCATTATAACCATTACTCGATAACAATAATGTGCAGTGACGTCTAGGTTTCTGATGAATACAGACAACGACAGTGAAAGTTTCATAAAAATCGACATAGTATTGATTTCGAATGAAATCGTTACAGGTCGGAATGAATAAAGAATAAAAGATACGGGCAAACGGCTGTCATTAAAATTTTAAAAGGCTGCTTTTTGTGGAACACATTAAATGCGATACGACATTAATTAGATATTTGGGTAACAATGGAAGTCTGTACTTTTGTGGTCAGTTCTATAAATCTAACGCGTGCGCAAAATCGACACCGTACATTACAAAAAATTAATTATCTACTCTTATCTATACATAAATAAAATTTAAGCGTGTCTTTAGATTATCGAAATTACGGCGTTTTAAGGGTTCCGTATACCTCATAAGAGACAAGGAACTACTTCCAGACATGTGATTTATCTGAAATACATGCATTTAAAATGCAAATATAAAATAAAAAATACTCATTTTTAATTTGCGTTTAAATACTTTTTTGAGAAGAGCATTTTGTGTTTAATTTAAAATACTTTTCCAAATGTATCTTCTATTTGTAAAATGCAAAATACATTTTCGCCATTAAAAGTTTTGCTAGTATCGCCGATCAAACATTATAGAAAATGATGAATGAAAGTGGCTCATATTGACAATTGAGGGTATTAGAAGCTTAAAAAGGGGACGATGTGAGATATTCCATGAATGCCTTCTAATTCTTTAACTGAAAACAAGCCAAAAAATTCAAAACTCCTTCGAAATGGATAATCTAAAATATTGGATCGATATTGTTTTTTAGGTTCAGTGTCATGCTCCATGGAATTTTGAAGTTCCGAATTGATATCAGCACCTAGCAAATCAAGAAGGAACTACGAAATTCTATGAATTATGACAAAACAGTCCGCAAAACAATATCGAATTGATATACGCCAGCTGTGGAAAACTGAAAACTACAAGATATTGTGGTGTGCTAAGAATGCGTATAATCCAAAATTCATGAAAACGATTCGAAAAACTTCACTTATTAGATGAACCTAAAGCTAAAAAAACTGTGTGATTTTACATCAATAAAATTATTTGCAAACCTATTTTGGCTCTGATCTTTCCCACTAAGCAAATTATTTTATCAGTGTCTTTTTTCCATTTAAAAAGGTGAGAAAGGCAAATAAGGAAGCCTATGGAGGAATTATTTACTGCTTAATTGAAGAAACTATACCATAATGATAGAAAAACTATTGGGATCCGTCAAATGGGAGAAGCCTAAAAACATGGCGCGTGTTAGGAGAAACTTATCGTAGTTCCTATAGTGTACCGTGCAATTTCCAAATTTTTCAATTACGATAAAATGATAAGTATTGGCACAATATGTGATTGGGATGACACAAAGCCTCGGAAAGGAAATTTCGTTGAAGATGAGCCTGTTTTTAATGCCAATCACATTATAAAATTCGGAAATAACAAATTCCGTCAAGTTTGCTGCCTACTTTTTACAAACTTTGTGAACATAAGAGATCAATTCATCTTCAAAAATGCATCGGTGCATAAGAAAAATGCAATCTTGTAAGTGTGTTGCAAAGTTGTTATAAAAAAAAATTGCAACTCGGTCAATAATGAGAGAACGAAAGTCCAATTTTGTTACTCGGGGGTTCTGAGGGTCGCTGAACACAAATATGCAGTCAGCGAAGGCCTTCAAGGTACCTGGAGCCCAGGGCAGCCGTCCTACACGTCTCCAGGAGTTACGTTTTAAATTAATTAACTTGGGGGTTTTGAAGGTCGCTGAGCACGTATATGCAGTCGGCGACGACCTCCGAAGGTATCTTGGACCCGATGATCGATATCGATAAATGATATTTTTGACAGTAACTCAAACGAATACAGTTATTAAGCAATTAAANGTGAAGAGTGAAGATCTATGTCTGAAGTGCTATTGCAGCTTTTCACTGAACATATTAACTTTTTATTTGATTTAACTTTAGAAGAAAACTTCGTCGACTCCATCATCAAAAAAATTTTTACTTTTTTAACGTGTTTTATTATTTTAATAAACAATTTTACAATTTGCGTGCACAGTTCCTATGTAAATTTTTCCCTCATTCGAGTTATAAATTTTGCCACCAGATGGTGTAGCCCATTTGACGGATCCCAATATTTCGATCGCTTCAAACGGAAAAACATAAATCATACTTGCTCTTCGCAGCGGGTGATATAGTGCAAAAACCACTATTAGTGAAAAAAAAACTCGAATATTTAAAAAATGAGCAAATGCCTGCAAGGTTTTTTTAAACAATGTTTTATACTTAAGTAAATGTGGAAAATTGAGTAGGTATTACAAAAAATATTCATTTGAAAAAAGTATCTTGAAAATACGTATTTTGCATTTAGCATTTAAAATTCAAAAGGGAGATCTATTTTATATTTTGCACTTGAAATAACAAATCAAAAAAGTATTTGCATTTTGAATTTAAATACTTTTACAAAACCATTTTGCACATCTCTAGCTACTTACCGTTGACCTAATCATGAAATTTGGGAATGTCTTAGTTTTGTTATGTTTATTAATGGATAACTTTTATCTATCGGACGTAATTTCATAGTTCGAATAAAACGGTATTTGCCAAGAAATTAACGGATTAAACAAAACTAATGACAGTTGGGTACATTACGCAGATGAAATAGAAGGTAATAGGAGGGAAGAGGGCTGGCTACGGTATCAATCTTTTTATGCGGAATTTTCGGAATAATAGCCCAAGGGAACTCATAAAACCCAAGCAGGGACACGGAATGCTACTTTCAAAAATTAATTATGAATCAAAATAGTCGGAATTTGAACGAAAGTATATCATTCTCGAGGGAAATATATGAGCGGGAGTCCGTCTGAAAATGGCAACGTCTCACAATAACAACAACACAGAAAATGTGTATCTAATACTGTCGCTGTTAGTATAATGTAGAGGAGTATCCATGTGAAACGATATTTTAAGTGTTTTATTATACTTGTATAGTACACGTAGCAATATGTTTAAGTGGTCGGAAAGACAAAGAAATTCGGTACCGTAAAACTTTCGTCGAGAAATTGAATTAGAAACGATGATGATAAGCAACACATTACCTTAAATATTCCCCAAAGAAAACGGATTACCTCAACAACAATTCATCATCATAAGGTCGTCAGTACCAAGACTGCTTGGACACGCACCTCCACTCTTTCCTATCCTGAGCTTATCTTCACATTTCCCTAAAACAGTAATCTAATCTAGGTCTATCTCTACTCCTTCTACCTCTAATATGCCACTGACTAGACCTTCATGCCTAAGAAGGTGTTCTACCAACCTATCTCACCTATTTTTTATTGACTTTCATAAAGTCCTCTGATCTCCTATTCTTTGCAATATCTCTTCATTTCTAACCTTCTCTATCCATGGTATCTTCACCATTTGCCTGTGACACCACATTTCAAACGCTTGTAACCTTTTCTTTTCCGCAGCGCCCACCGCCCATGTTTCTCACCCGTACAGCGCCGCGCTCCAAACATAACCTTTAACAATCTTCTTCGAATTTCTAAATTAACCGTTCGCGAGCACAATAACAATTAAGTCTATTAAATTTATAAAAACGCTACAAGTTTTTGATCTTACTAGGTACATATAATAAAACTGATATAGGGATTCATGTTCGCTAGTTTGAATAAATTACTATCCAGGAGGTTAAGGATTGATAAAATCAGTGCTTATAATAATTGTTTTAAATAATTTTTCCTTATTTTTTCAGATTTCTCCAGTCCGTCGATCCATCTAGCTCTTCAAAAGATTGGCAAGTTGACATCAATTTTCTGAATTCTTTAAATGTTTTTCTGTTTTTGTTTTTTACCCCATTGCAAATACAGGGTTGTTTTTCACACGGCGTATGTGGGATACTTTATATACTCGAAGCAACCCAACGTCTATGAGGTGTCTATCGATTCGTATAAATCGCGCGGTGGTTATAGGTTATAGGCCAGGTTTTACTTTCATAATACCAAAATGGCGGTTGTAAAACAAAGACGAAAAAAGAAATTGTGTACAAGATAGAGTTGAATACCAAAACCAAGATAATGCTTTTTAGACTATTTGATTTACAGCCATAAAATCCGTTTAAAAATTACACAAAATTAAAAGTTGTGCAACTTAAATAAACCTACTAGACTAAGAGCCAGGGCCTGCCAGACATATGTTAGAAACCTTGACTAACGGTGACTTAGTCAGGTATCAGATATACGTAATAAATAGGCTCATTCACGTGAAATTATAAATACTGAATAAATAAATATATGGTCTTTAAACAAAAGATTTACAACAATATTTACAAAGCCAGACCGATCTGAAGGATCTAACACACCTCCAGATCCAATATAAGGGTGAAAGAACCTTAGAAATCGTTGTTGTTGATCTACCTACACACCTCATCAAAGTAATATAACATGAAAACCTAATAAGTTAGTGAAGATTTGAAAAAAACAAACTGCGTAAAAAGCTAACTGAAAATGATAATCCTTTTTCCTTAATCCGTCAAATAAAAGTCGTAGAATCGAATAGAAATCATCACTGAAACTAGTATTATAAATGAATAATTCGATTCATGTTTCACATTGTGGAACTTTTGCTACTAGTAGATTTGGTAGGTGTAATTGATTGAATGATTTTTTTAAGATTTCACAACTTCATTTATGACCTTTTAATGGGCATGCTCGAGACGGATAATAGCAATGACTATTTTAATTTAAAGAAAAAAGGTTAACATTACACATTCTCGTATGATTGTTCCTACGTCATCTTGCTTCCATCTTTTTATTTCGCTTTTTACGTGAAGTGAAGTTTTTTCATTTTTTTTTTTCATTTAAATTTTTACCGTTGATTGAAATTAATCGAACAAGAAATTCTACTTTTTATACCTTGTATCCAGTTTTTACTAAAGTGGATATGGATGTGTTAACGAATATAAAAGACAATTACTGTTCCTTTCAAGAAGTTCAAGAGATATGCCCCTTCCCTTTATTAGGATGCGCCGTAGCATAATTTCAAATTCAATCATATTTGTCTGCTGAGCTCATTTCTTCACCGATCATCGAGCGAGAGCTAGACAAAAGTGTACAGTACCATTTGCAAAATTATTTAAACTACCTCGTTAAAATTTAAGAATATGCTTTATTTAAAAGCATATTTAGCCATTTTAATAACAAGTGAATTAACTTAACGTTCTACACACCTATAAAACTTTCGCTTTGTTTTCTATTGTTAATTTATATACATTTTTGTTTTAAGAAATTGCTAAACATTTTCGTCTAATACTGTACAGTTCTAGCCGATCTCCTAAGACCGCCCATCGAGAGCTCTGCTCGTTCAAGCTTCTTCCAACTATTTCTGTCTTGCTCACGCCTAATGTATATTCTTTCTATCTTCGCGCAGATTTTTTCAAGGTCACAATTCTAACAAATTGAAATGGGCTGTATATAGCTTTGGTTCTACGATAAAGTAAGAGAGCTTTGAAAAGTTATTGCAAAAAATTTATCATATATAACATCAGTGCTTTAACATAATTCAACCAATATTTTGTATAAGAAGTCGATGGCTATTTATTTTTTAATTTTGCACTATTGAAAATATAGGTATTTTGGATTAAATGTATTTAATTTAAACATCAGAAAATTTTACGAAAATTATAGAGCATGCAGATTGATGCTAAATAAGATTTATTTAAAAATTTTCAATTGTAGTGTTGAATGTAATCGATTCGTCGCTTTTTCAGCATTTTCGAACAATGGCTCTAAACAGTAGATGTAATTAGCTGTCAAAATAGCAAACCTAATATCTATGATGCTTTTTTTTTGTCTGCCGCACGAAAATTAATAATAACGATTATGTAATCCTCGTGATCGTCCGTCAATGACGATCGAATCGGTGCGTTTTTCTCGCCGAGCAAAATCCGTAATGAACGGCGTTGTCGTCGGCCGATTTTAAGAAACCGACATCAGTGAAACCTCGGTTTATTTCACTTTCTTCGTCGACTTTTTCGATCTGTTTATTCTAATTTACACGCCCGATTAATCCAAAACGAATTCATTCGATTTCTGGTTTAACTTGTTTTCTTTCGGTCATAATAATTCTTTTCTCGCGGCGGACTTAAAAACCGAGCGCAACTGTAGCAAATCACACACCGTTCTAGATAGTGCACCGGCGTCTGCGAATTCGTATTTTGCAAAAGGCGTTTACAGAAAAACAAAAAAAAACGTCATCTTCTTCTGCCTTAAATCTAATTAAGAGCGCGATCTTACCATTATTATTGTTATTTTACGCCTAATTATTTATATTTGACAAAATTTAATTGATTGGCGTTATTGTGTAACGCTTTTTGGTTTTAATTTAGGTCTGCTGCTTGACAAAAAAAGTACTGCGTTGTTTTGACAGTTACATCGTAATCCTCATCGTCAGGTCTTTAACCTATAGACTGATGCACCTTCCACATCTTCCAATATTGAACTAATCAATTTCTCTCAAAAAATAGAGTAGTGCATCTTTCTCGTTTTTCTACATTCTTTAACAGAAAAGTGAGATTTTTGTCCTCGGCTATTTCAGAGATTGGCAAACACACAAATATCTATTCGGTAGAACAATTTTTTAAATGACTACATATAGTATAAAACAAAATCGCTTCCCGCTGTCTGTCCCTATGTATGTTTAGATCTTTAAAACTACACAACGGATTTTAATGCGGTTTTTAAACACATTTTTTTGCGCTTACATTGCAAACGCTGGCTGAACCCTACGAGATAGATCAAAATAATGTGCTACAATATTGTACACCTTAAAAAGGTCTACAAAAAGTCCAGGATGGTATATATCTCTTAGGGATAACCCACAATAACCATTTTTTAACTTTTACTTTTTATGAGAAATAAATAATGGCTTATTTACGAAGCGATTTTAAGCAATACAGCATTAATTCTTATCCAATTAAGTACCTTAAATACATTGTGCATTTAATATAGATCAATATGGCCCTTACAGCATGTAATTTAAATGAATATTTTCGAAGATATTACAGATTTAAAATACAGGGACAAAGCGGTTGCGGCGGTACCGGCCGGGAGGCCGGTCTGTATTGTCTAATGACAAAAAAGCTGTGAATGTTGTATATAATGAACACATTCTGTAGTATATTTAGTATGTTCAGGAGGTGTCTTTTGAAGATTTCCCCTCTTCGAGAATAATCTAAACAAAATATAATAATAATAATAATATTGGTAAGGAACCTCTTCTATAAACCACATAGCCCGGATTTCGATACTTTTAGACCCCCTCCTTTATATGGTTTAACGTAGCATTTCTTCCAACCCCACTAAATCTACGTAGCTTCCCCCCGCTTAGGTAGCTTTTCACCCAATGCCCCTTAACCTAACCAAGATCACTCCGACTGTTTTTAATACTTTCTCAGAATCCATTCAACTCATTTCGTCGATTTATATACAAAACTTGGTAGGTAATATGTTGACCAGTGTAATTAATATAAACCCTGGATATCAAATAATTCTCTTATATCAACAAGCTCACCCTCACACCTTAGTTGCATTTGAATTGAAATAGTCTATATCGTCCCTGCATCCCCCCCAAAGCTGCCCCTCATCGATTTCTTGCACTTTTCTTTCTCGTCGATTGGTTTGTACGGATTTCGATTGATATTTTCGAGTTTTTTATTTTCTGCCTATTAAATTCATGTAAATTTAGATAAGATGATAGAAAAATCTCGAACGCAACAAAAATCGTTTTGGTAGGTACCATAATTTTATATCCAACGGAATGTGAATGATTTTGTAATATGTCATCAAATTAAATATGACATTTAATGTTTCAATTTCTTTCTAAATTTCATTTGGCCAAAGCAACCATGGGCATGAATTAACATATAATTATTCTTAATGATGTCTAATGCCCAAATGTGATTAGATTTCTTATAAAAGTTATTCACTTATGATCATAAATTCACTCATGTAAAATGAAACAGTAATCACATGAATTGGGTATTTGACAGTAACTCAAACGAATACAGTTATTAAGCAATTAAACTAAAAATTTACTTGGTACATTCGTGCTTCACCCTTTCAAATGTTTTTTCATAAGTTATTGAATGTTGAATACTTGAAAAAATTTGGAAATACTAATTTTAATATATCATGTTCAAAAACTAAAATCTTTTATTCGTTTAACATACTACACTGGCAATATTTCCGAAAAGTAGTGAAACTGGAAAAAATTCGCGAAGGTCTGGTATCTTATGAAACAAAATGTAACTCTTTTAGACAACACAATTAAGACATAATCGATTAACTATCAAAATCCGATGTAAATAGGCTGAAATGTAGAGATTGTAGCAAAATCTACATCGGGTAGGCAGAAAGACCCTTTAAACTAAGAATAAAGGAACATCACATATCATAATTATTAAGAAATTCAAAACATCTTTACAATATTATAAAATTTTAACATTTCAAGATTTAATCATGCAAAAATCAGAACTGTATTAAAAAATTTAGAAATTGAAACACATCCTTTTAATACTTAAAGACAATCCCGCCTCGAAAATTGTGATAAATACGCATTATTTAGGCTGAATTCCTTTTTATAACTAAACAGTTGTTTAGTATGTTGATTATGACGAGTTATCATTGATAAAATCATTGTTGGGCTTTGGACACATTAGTGATGACTTTTGGTATTTCATATTCAGTGTTTTTTTAACGACTGGTTTATCAGGTATACAATTTTTGTTATTTGTTCTATTTCCTTTTAAATATCATGGTAGGGAACTGTTACAGTTTTAATTGTAATTTTTGGACACTAGTTAAGTTTTTAGCAAAGTCATAAAAATTGTTATACAGAAAGTAAAGTTAAAATTACAATACATGTGATGACAGTTGGGAGTAAAATTAAATTTTATCACAGTCTACAGGTGTGAACATACCTAGATTCGGATGTTACAATGACAGTAGAAGGGCAAGCTAAAGAGTATCGACAGTGGAATTCGTTTATTATGACTCCGCCTGTATTGACGAACCGCTTAATATGAAGTAATTGCAGTGTTAAGTTTGGTTTTCATATTAAATTCTCTATAGGAAACTTTGGATATAATGACTTCGTTTACAATGACATATCGTGTATTATGACAGATTCTCAAGAAATCATATCCGGCTATAGCGACCCAAATGTTTAATAATAACATTTTCGCTCATTTTTCTGACCCTTCTTATGTATATTAATATTACAATTCATCGTTCTTTTTCTTTTTCTGTTAATAAATATATACAATTTGTAGTTTTTCTTTCTATTGAACAAAATAATTAACCAAAATAGAAAGTTGGTTTCTATGACGCCCGCTTGGTATGACGCGTTTGTCATTTCCCTTCGATGTCATTATAAGCGGATTCTACTGTATTACCAAATCGATTTTCATTTCTCACAATCAGTGACGATGATTCAAATAAATAAATTAACAAACATTGATTCAAAATGTATAACCTTGTGGTTAGTACCTAAAGGTTTTTATTTTGGTAAAAAATTCACTTTACTTCAGTTCATCAATTCAATCAAACACATTCGCTAACTCATTCCTACCTGGTTGATGTATGCACGTTTTGTGCGGCATACCATTCTGCTGATTGAAATAGTTTGGTAACCAGGTTTGGTCTTGGGACCAGTTCCTGTTCACAGGGACGTTGTCTGTAGACGGGTGCTCGTAGGGTGCTGATAGAGGCACTCGCACCTGTTGGCAACAGCCACTGTCCGACGTGCTCATGGAAATGTATCCATAATTGTCCCGAGGCCACACTGAACCCGCAATTTTAAATATCACTCGAGTACGGTTCTGGACGTGAAAAATGCTCTTTGAGAGAGCTTTGTGTATGCGGTAAACGCTAAATTTCAAAATGGACCGAACTAGTAGACCAGACGGTCTGCTCGAAACTTTTCGTATGTAGTAGGTATCTAAGAGTGCGGGGAAGAATAAAAAAAATGAGAAAATTCATTAATATTTAGATTAATAAAGAAAAATGATCGTGTAATAAAGATAGGTTACTTGGATTCTTATTAATTGTGTCTGGTAATAATTAGAAAGCAGCATTTCAATAAACCAGGCAAATTAAAAAAAAAACAAGTAACCTAAATATCGATTTCGTCCATTTCTGTGGTAATTCCCTTATTTCAAATTCTTAATTTTCTGATTACCAAAAAGAGATTACTTATAGTATATATATCTACATATTATTTTCATAGTACATAGGGGATCAGTCAAATGGGAGGAGCCTAAAAAACATGGCGTTGATGAGAGAAAATTTTTCCCCATGGAAAACTACAGCGTACTGTGCAATTGTGGATTTCTAAAATTGATATGAAATGATAAGTATTAGCACAAAATGTGATTTAGTTACAAAAAGGGGGAATTTTTGTTGTATTCCATGATATTTTATTATAATTTAACCGAACAGGTGTATATTTGATGCAGATTAATAAACCGAAATGCAAATAAATACATAAAGCAATTCACTAAACCCTTTCAAAATGAAATTATTCATCGGAGTACCTGCATTGTTAATTGCTCAGCAGTTACTTTTCAATCAAAAGTCGAGTAAGTAAAGAGCACTGAACCTTCAAATTTTGTGGAGTAAGTTGGATCGAGATGCGGTTTTCTGCATTCGATTCCTGAGACCGTCTACAAATTTTGGGGACATAACAGATCAATTCATCTGCAAAGTTGTTATAAAAAAAAATTGCAACTCGGTCAATAATGAGAGAACGAAAGTCCAATTTTGTTACTCGGGGGTTCTGAGGGTCGCTGAACACAAATATGCAGTCAGCGAAGGCCTTCAAGGTACCTGGAGCCCAGGGCAGCCGTCCTACACGTCTCCAGGAGTTACGTTTTAAATTAATTAACTTGGGGGTTTTGAAGGTCGCTGAGCACGTATATGCAGTCGGCGACGACCTCCGAAGGTATCTTGGACCCGATGATCGATATCGATAAATGATATTGATTAATTTTTTTCTAAAGATAATGCTTTAAATAAATGAAATTTTTGTTTGATACACAGTTAATATCTTTTTTATAAATATTTGAAACATTTTAAAAAAAATAACTGTTTTACAAAATTTTCTCTATTTCTTTGTGTGCAGTCGTAAATTATAAATTTGTGTTCAGGGAGCCTCAAAATCGCCGGTAACAAAATTGGCTTATTTCTATCATTACACTTACATGATTGAATTTTTCTTATGCACAAATGTATTTTTAAAGATAAATTGATCTCTTTTCTTCACAAAGTTTGTAGACGATATTACGAATCGAACGGAGAAAACCGCATTTCGATCCAACTTCCTGCACAAAAATTCGAAGGTTTACTCTACTTTTGTGCTACATTTCCTTGACTATAATGAGATATTTCTAAAGATAATAAATATTTACATTTTTATTTAATTGATTCAATATGTGTGAACGAAACACGTGATATTATCTAAATTTCACCCATTGATCAAGAAAATTATTCTTACAACGCGCCAGTTTTGTTTATTATTGTAGATTTTGGAATAAATATTTAAAAATAAAGAAATTAATTTTATAATTCTATAAATACTGAATAACAAAAAGGACAGTTTCAAATTTAGTTTTGATAAAACTTGATTTAAAATTTTATATTAATCATTGGTAATTAACAGAAAGTATAACTGACGATTAATAATGCAGTTTTTTATGAGAGCGTTTTTCCAGCAAATAGTCAATTTATAATGAATAAATGTTTTAATAACGTACCGATAGAAAGAAATGTTATAACTTGATCTACAGGGTGTTCAAAAAATGTTCCAAGAAAACTACAAAATCGAAATTTAAATATACTGTTTTTAAATTTTAGCATTGCTTCTACATTTATGATATAATACAGTTGATAGGTACTCATCACATGGGTGAATTTGCTTCTAACTTAAAGGTCAAATTAATTCGTTTAATTTATTACCTGGATTAGTATAATAATTACTTTTATTTTTGGGGAAACTAATATTTTAGACGTTTCAAGAAGTGATGCTAGTTATAAGATAAAAATAATATCAACATCTTACGAAATGCACAGTCCGAATTGAAAAAAAAAAATTGAAAATTGTTTTGTGTAAAATAATTCAATTTTTCATGATTTTAAGGGGGATTTTTAAATGTAATGGAAACCTATTTATATTTCGTAGGGGGTTATTTTGCCATGTAAATCATTAAGAATTGAATGTTAAAATACATCAAATTTATAGGGGTAGTAGAACCATTAAATCAATCAAAAGCTTGTAGTAAGTTATAAATTTTTCACTAATTTTTAGTCAGAAATAATTATTCATAACTCGAACAAACACGAAAACAACCGTATCTTTATTTTTAAGACAATATGACAAAAGTAAAAAACAATTTTCCATTAACGATTCTTCTACTTTTTTGGTTAAAATTAAATTTAATAGTTAATCATTTTTAAGTATAGTCCTTACGAGAATTGGATGAAATTGAAAAATGTAATTGAAAAATTATTCTACATACGTATGCACATAAGATATGGTAAAACTTAATCATATACAAAGAGATTATACAGAAAATATAGAAAATAGAAGTCAAAAAATTATATATATAGTAATAGAAAACCAAAATAGCACTTTGTATACAGTACAATTTATGTAAAAGATTATGACGCGCCTAGAATGAGAAACAGATTAAGAGGAAGATTAATATGTAGCAGAGAAGTGAGAAATTGAAGTTATAGTTTTAGTGTAAAAAGAGCAATCTTTAAAAACCCTTGTAGCATGCAAAGAAATAATGCACACATACTGTTGGTATTACGTTACAATATTGTTGATTGTTTTGGTTTAACGGTTCTACCACGATAATAGAACTGACAGACAGACAAACAATAAATAAATAAATGCTACTATTTCACAATCCCTTATTAGTAAAGGAACGTTCTTAGCAGATACGGAAAAATCAACCCTTATCACACAATAAACACTTGCAATCTACAACGATCTCCTCAAGGTGACTCCAACGGCCTTAAACCCTTTTTTTTATAATAATAAGTACACTTTTAATAAATATCCACAACAATCACAGAAAGAAACATCGTTTGACCGATATCATTTCACAACAACAATCGAGATAAACGTTTCGTACGATAAAATAGTCACCGTCGTTTTCGTCAAGATAAAAATTATTGTCGTGCGACAGATAAAGCCAATTAATTACCGCCGGGGATGATTGTTTTGTTGACGGTGGTACGACAAGTACTAGTGTATTAAACGAGTTCAGCTCTGTCGTTGATATCCAGGAGGAGGCTCGACTGGAGCGAAGGCCATACGACGAGCGAGTCGTCCACGTCCGATTCCACGTGCTCCGGGAAACTCACGCTTCCGGACACGTGCCCGAGCGCGTGGACTTTGCTGTGGCGTTCGTTCGGATTGCTGAAGCGGCAGGAACGCGCGAAATGCTGCACATTTTCATATTTATCCACTTATATAAAGAAATTTACATGCACATGTGTATATACTTGTATTGTATACGTATACATACATATATAAACACGTATCTACGAATGCGTATCATATATACTTATCGCAATTGTAATGGGCTTGTTGGAGGGCCAGCTCTTTTCCTTATTTTTATTATTATTGCCAGTATTATATGTATATAATATCCGCTGTTTACTGGTTGTCGTTGTCGAACTCATATTCTGATAACATACATATATTAAACTTTATTGTTGATTACTAGGGTTTATACAAAAACCGACATTTCAGAAAACCGGTTTTCGAATTTCATAATTTTCTCCAAAAAACCGGTTTTTAAAAACCGACAGACCCTATTGATTACTGTTCTATATTCGAAACTAACGGCTGCGTATTAGATGAAATTGATAAATATGCCTGAGCATATATTTTCTGTCATCATCATAGGGTTGTCCTATGACTCCTTCCTCTCCTGCACTAATCATTGCATTTCCATAAAACTAGAATCCCGATTTTAGAATTCAATGTTCAGAATTAAGTGTTCATCATCATCATTAGGTCATCAGTCCTAAGACTGGTTGGACACGTACCTCCACTCTTTCCTATCCTGAGCTAAACTTCGCATTTCCCTAAAACTAGAACAGCCCACATCCTTAACTATTTGCGAACAGTAATCTAATCTAGGTCTACCTCTACCCCTCCTAACTCCTGTTTCTTCCTCTAATATGTCTCTAAATAGACCTTCATGCCTGAGAAGGTGTCCTACCAACCTATCTCGCCTATTTTTTATTGACTTCCATAGAGTCCTGTTCTCCTATTCTTTCCAATACCTCTTCATTTCTAACCTTTTCTACATCCACGATATCCTCATTAAGTCTTATATTATTAATATTGAAGAAAAAAAAATCAATATTGACACCGCTTGGCAGAATCGAAAAACCGATGACACACTTCGAAGGACAAATTAGCATTCGAGAGATTTTTCTTCTGTATTAGATCGATTTAAGTGATTGAAAATCATATTTGTTGCGTTTAGAATAGGCTCACTTACGTATTACAGTTTTTCAAATACAGTTTGACCCCTACGGTTTTTTAAGTAGAATAGCTGTTGTTTTTATCGTCTTTCTTGTTTGTCGAATTTTACTGTGCCTCTCCAATTATAGAGAGTACCACGGGGGTAATACAAATCTGATTTCCTTGAAATGTATCGAAATGAAATATATAAAGTGCAGAAAACCTGTTGGCCACAAAAAGGACTGTTCGCTTATCCATTTTACTGAACCGTAAAAATGAGAAGAAAGTTTTACGCAGTTACAGAATTGCGATTTACACAAAAGCACTTCGAAGAAAGAAACTAGGCAGTGGCATTTAAGATGGTTTGGATTTTACGATAATTAAATTTAGACTTTAAATATCGGCCGGATTCACAGAAACGTTCATTTTGTTAAATAATGATTAAATTATACAAGTGAAAAAAAGTAATCCACCGAATATTAATTGGAAATTCGATCACTATAAAAAGATAGATAATATCTGAAATTACCGTCTCTCTGGGTGAATTAGTCATTAAGATCTACATTTAAAAATGTATCACTACCCTATGTCTGGAAAAGCGACTACGTGTTGCTGATATATAAATAATTCATACTCCCTCGAAAAAGGCGGTCGATATTTCTAGGTCTAGGTCAGAGCCGGGCAAACTGGGCTCTTTTGACTCCCGAGTGCTCCTCAGGTATAACCAAGGAGCTTCTCGTTGCTCCTCCGAGTGCGAGTGAGATGATTCTTTCCTTTTCCTATCCCTTCCATTTCGTAGGTGAGTCCCCTGTTCTATAGCCGAACCCGATAGTATTACGAACGTAGTCCGGCATGTCATCCCTGAGCTGCGGGACGATCATTAGAAAATTTTCGTAGGTATTATTTAAGTTGCGAGAGAGACTTCGCTCGTCTACGGGATGAAGGGGCTTGATATGTGAGTGGAAGGGAGAAAAAAAAGAAAAAGCAAAATGGGTTATTACTGCTTACTCTCTCGTATTCATTGAAGGGTATGGAGTGACCCAAACTAACCTCTGGTAACGGCTCTTACGAAGTTAAAGTTTGCCCGGCTCTGGTCTAGGCATCCTGAATTATAGTGAAGAGCAAATGAGTCATTTGTCAATAACTGCTCCTAGCTGTTACTACTGTTACCTTTAATAATAGGTACCATTAGCAGGTTCAAAATAACAGTCACGTTTTACAATTGAAGATATTTTTTACTTAGTAATGAAATAAAATAGCCACTAAATATTAAATCAAATGAAAGTAGCACTTGGTTTTTCGCAGTTTTAAAAATGGTTAAAATTTGTTGTTTTTGAAGGGATTTTTAATACTTAGGGTCAATTTCGTTTTGTTACAACAGGGTCACTTTTGCAGATGTGTCTCGTATTTACTATTTTTGTGCAAAAGTAACTTTATTTTGAGTCAATGTTGGCATTTCCTGAATAGTAGAACATCTCACGTCCCTTATTATTTACGAACAACAATTTAATCTAGATCTTCTGCTCCTCTTTACTTCTAATTCTACATTCAACATCCTTTACTAGTCCTTAATGTCCCAGGTGTCCCACCTTTTTCTTATTGACTTCCACAACGCCCCCTGTTCTCCTATTCTTTCTATCTCCTCATTTGCAACCTTTTCTATTTTCATCATCGTTCTAACGCTTTATCTCAAACGCTTCTAATTTCCACCAGGCCTGCCGTACACGTTTCGCACCCACAGAGAGACGTGCTTCAAGCATACATCTTTAACAATCTTTTTCGTATTTCCAAATTAA
>NW_020440530.1:332920-346398 GCF_000699045.2 Agrilus planipennis | reverse complement strand
ATCATCATCATAAGGTCATCAGTCCTAAGACTGGTTGGACACGTACCTCCACTCTTTCCTATCCTGAGCTAAACTTCGCATTTCCCTAAAACTAGAACAGCCCACATCTTTAACTATTTGCGAAGAGTAATCTAACCTAAGTCTACCTTTACCCCTCCTAACTCCTGTTTCTTCCTCTAATATGTCTCTAAATAGACCTTCATGCCTGAGAAGGTGTCCTACCAACCTATCTCGCCTATTTTTTATTGACTTCCATAGAGTCCTGTTCTCCTATTCTTTCCAATACCTCTTCATTTCTAACCTTTTCTACATCCACGATATCCTCATTAAGTCTTATATTATTAATATTGAAGAAAAAAAAATCAATATCGACACCGCTTGGCAGAATCGAAAAACCGATGACACACTTCGAAGGACAAATTAGCATTCGAGAGATTTTTCTTCTGTATTAGATCGATTTAAGTGATTGAAAATCATATTTGTTGCGTTTAGAATAGGCTCACTTACGTATTACAGTTTTTCAAATACAGTTTGACCCCTACGGTTTTTTAAGTAGAATAGCTGTTGTTTTTATCGTCTTTCTTGTTTGTCGAATTTTACTGTGCCTCTCCAATTATAGAGAGTACCACGGGGGTAATACAAATCTGATTTCCTTGAAATGTATCGAAATGAAATATATAAAGTGCAGAAAACCTGTTGGCCACAAAAAGGACTGTTCGCTTATCCATTTTACTGAACCGTAAAAATGAGAAGAAAGTTTTACGCAGTTACAGAATTGCGATTTACACAAAAGCACTTCGAAGAAAGAAACTAGGCAGTGGCATTTAAGATGGTTTGGATTTTACGATAATTAAATTTAGACTTTAAATATCGGCCGGATTCACAGAAACGTTCATTTTGTTAAATAATGATTAAATTATACAAGTGAAAAAAAGTAATCCACCGAATATTAATTGGAAATTCGATCACTATAAAAAGATAGATAATATCTGAAATTACCGTCTCTCTGGGTGAATTAGTCATTAAGATCTACATTTAAAAATGTATCACTACCCTATGTCTGGAAAAGCGACTACGTGTTGCTGATATATAAATAATTCATACTCCCTCGAAAAAGGCGGTCGATATTTCTAGGTCTAGGTCAGAGCCGGGCAAACTGGGCTCTTTTGACTCCCGAGTGCTCCTCAGGTATAACCAAGGAGCTTCTCGTTGCTCCTCCGAGTGCGAGTGAGATGATTCTTTCCTTTTCCTATCCCTTCCATTTCGTAGGTGAGTCCCCTGTTCTATAGCCGAACCCGATAGTATTACGAACGTAGTCCGGCATGTCATCCCTGAGCTGCGGGACGATCATTAGAAAATTTTCGTAGGTATTATTTAAGTTGCGAGAGAGACTTCGCTCGTCTACGGGATGAAGGGGCTTGATATGTGAGTGGAAGGGAGAAAAAAAAGAAAAAGCAAAATGGGTTATTACTGCTTACTCTCTCGTATTCATTGAAGGGTATGGAGTAACCTAAACTAACCTCTGGTAACGGCTCTTACGAAGTTAAAGTTTGCCCGGCTCTGGTCTAGGCATCCTGAATTATAGTGAAGAGCAAATGAGTCATTTGTCAATAACTGCTCCTAGCTGTTACTACTGTTACCTTTAATAATAGGTACCATTAGCAGGTTCAAAATAACAGTCACGTTTTACAATTGAAGATATTTTTTACTTAGTAATGAAATAAAATAGCCACTAAATATTAAATCAAATGAAAGTAGCACTTGGTTTTTCGCAGTTTTAAAAATGGTTAAAATTTGTTGTTTTTGAAGGGATTTTTAATACTTAGGGTCAATTTCGTTTTGTTACAACAGGGTCACTTTTGCAGATGTGTCTCGTATTTACTATTTTTGTGCAAAAGTAACTTTATTTTGAGTCAATGTTGGCATTTCCTGAATAGTAGAACATCTCACGTCCCTTATTATTTACGAACAACAATTTAATCTAGATCTTCTGCTCCTCTTTACTTCTAATTCTACATTCAACATCCTTTACTAGTCCTTAATGTCCCAGGTGTCCCACCTTTTTCTTATTGACTTCCACAACGCCCCCTGTTCTCCTATTCTTTCTATCTCCTCATTTGCAACCTTTTCTATTTTCATCATCGTTCTAACGCTTTATCTCAAACGCTTCTAATTTCCACCAGGCCTGCCGTCCACGTTTCGCACCCACAGAGAGACGTGCTTCAAGCATACATCTTTAACAATCTTTTTCGTAGTTCCAATTTAACAATTCGCGAGTTTTTTTTTATTATAATAATTATTATTAAGCTTTATTAAAACTTAAAGTTTTTTCATGTATTTCCAACACTTATTTTTATCCTACCTACTCTTTTGTATTGTATTTTGCTTCTTTCCCACTACCTTCCTTTGAGTGTGGAAAGTTGGTAAAGGATTTCAGTAGGTGAACTGATACTGTCCTGATTCAGGTATAACGATCGTCGTCGATTGGAGTGATTGCACCAGCGGGTAGCGTTTAGACAAGAATCAGGGTAGCATCAGTTCATTCACTGTCAAAAGACGACACCCTATTCCTTAAAATTTGCTTCGATTGGTTCAGTCCAGTATTTCCATCCTCATTCCCAAGTTCTACTATCCTCACATTTTCCGGACACATGTTTCAGACATTGCACATACCCTACACCATCTGTCCTCCGTCTTCATCCAATATTTACATCCCCTACATTTATTTCCGGATTTTAAAATTTGCCAGCACGTTTATTTCCCTCTCTCCTTTTAAATACCTTGGCAGCCAATCTTCTTGCCAGTCCCTCCATAAAATCTCCCTCAGCCCCACCATATATTTTAACTCCTTTATTTTTCTTAGATCCTCTCCCTTTATCATTTCCCTGCATCTATTTTCATTTATTTCCCTATATTGATTCCTTTCGTTAATTCACTCTCTCACCTGCTCTTGATTGCTTTTTAATCTCTTCAAAGCCTCCCTTCTTTATATTTATCATATCTACTTTTCGTCCCTATTTCCAATACCTTCTTCCTTCATATTTATTTCTCGATATCCCCTTTTGCAACCCCCCAACATATCCCCAAATTTTACTATCGTTTTTATCACTTCTTCCCACGTTTAGTCTTTCTTATTATTATTTAATCTGACATATTAATTCTCTGTAAGTGCAATCCAATCCATTTGATATATCTTTTAAGTAAGAACCTCTTTTCCCTTCCCATCCCCATATTTCCACCCCATGAAACACTATATATACTACTTATCACCACATTTAATAACACCAGTCCATACCATTCATTCTTACATAATTTCTAACCTAACCCCCATGCCCTTCCCATAATTGCCATCCTCACAGACACTTGAGTGGTAATATGTATCTCATCGCTATTATTATCACTCAGCAGCCGATCTAGGGGTGAATTATTCCTCACTTTCCGTCTCTAGTCCCATTCATACAATTTTGTTTTTTATCTTCCTTTCGTTTCCCCTCTTCTCTCCAAATTCCATGACCTTTAATTTAATTATTTTTCTAGCTTTCCTACCATTTCGTTCAATCCCGCAGAGTGATTTCTTTTTCTCTGTCACTTTTTCCGTCTTGACTTATCTTACATCCTATGAATAAACGCAATATTCTTTTTTAGATCAGTGCTACCACCGTTTTAATCGAATCGATAAAAACAATCTTTTTGTGTCCCTTTTTAAAATACAAATTACCTCATGTATCGATGCATTCACGTGGAGTGGAGTGGTTGCATGTCTTAAAAAGGTCTGGCTAAAAGAGGACTCTTATTAATAGAATGTTATGTTGTTTGTTTTATATTCATCACAAAACGATTTAATATTTAAGTCACTGGTTTGGTTATTTAAATCGTCCGGAACTGCAAATTTGAATAACAAAAATATCAAATTTAAAATAGGCCAATCTCTGGACATCATTGAAATACATTTTTATTTACATTATCTACTTTTAAAAAGTATGTAATTTAAGATCCTTTCTTACCTCTTTGTTCCTACGATAACATCATTTTCCCTCTTTTAAAACGTCTTTGAATAGTAATCTTCAGTTTCTCTTATTTTGAAAATAATTTTTCTTACCTGAAATAAAAAAGAAAATCAATTAAACCACGATTAAATTCCAATTAAATTGAAATCAATGCTAAATTAATGTAATTTTTACAATTGCATATTTTCTCAAGTTAATGGGGAAAAATTTACTGATGCTGTCACCTGTTGCAGCTTAGTGATCAATGTATTGGTGCAAAAACCCAAGGATCCGGGTTCGATTCCCGGCGAGGGTGTAACAGCAGCTACAAGGTTTTCCTTATTAACATGAGGTACCTAATGTGTCGTGGTAGAAAATAAACTAATTTCGCATTGATATTAAAAATAGATGAACCTATTTTTCGGGATTCGGAAATCAGATTTTTATGTAGGTATTTGAAAACCTACATCTGCTTGATATGAAATGACTGCAGTAAAAAAATATATTGGACAAACTAGACGCCCAATCAAAACTAGATTTAAGGAGCATTTAGCTCATGCACGGTTTAATAGAGAGGAAAAATCTAGTGTTGCCCAACATATTCTTAATGAAGAACATAATATTAATATTAATAATCTTAAATTAGTTAAGGAAGTTAGGAATAATTGTTTACTAGATAGTTTTGAAAGTGTATACATTTATAAAAATAAACAAATTTTGACAATGACAACGGTCCTATCCCTGGATCTCCGCTATTTAGTCTAGTTTAATTATTTTTGTTATTATTGTCAAGATCCATTGAACATCAACCTTATTGTCACTAAGCCATGTTCACTGAACTTTAACAACTATTAGTATAAATTAGGATTAGTTCCCTTTTAGGTTTAGTTCACATCAGTCCCTGAAGAAGGTAACTTTGTTACAGAAAAGTGCTTCGGACAATTAAAGTGTCGTGTTTTGGCGTTGGGGTTTCAGCTATTTTGTTTGTTCTACAACAACCGCCAAAGTTTTTCCAATCTTTATTTTTCTGCTTGATATTATTTAAATCATCTACAATTTTCACAAAACCAAACGAGATAATTGAACTTTCCGAAGAAAAATTGCCATATATTAAATTGTTAAAGAAATTGTAAAGTAAATTATTATAAATTAATTATTTTCAAAATCGAATACAATATGACATTAAAGCAATTGTATTCCAAAATTCTTCTTTTTCACTTCTTGACATGCTCCTTAAAAGACATTTTTGGTGAGTCAAATGTAATAAACTAAAATGGAGGATCCGGTTAAACAAAGTAACAAAAATTTACATCGCCTCCTTACAATTAGATTGGGGTCACGGTCGTCTAACGGTAGATAGGTTGGTACGTTGGTAATCCGAAATTTCAAACGTTGCTTCATAAAATTTCGTTTTGACACGTGCCATGCAACGGAAGAAAGTGAAAAAAACGTGTCTAACACAAGTTTCTTTCTCGTAATGACGTTGAGCGGGTCTCTGAGCCTACTGCGACTGTGGATAGACAAAAAACTCGAGCGTGACCTAGTCAGTCTTCTTGAAAGTCGTTATTTTTGTGTATGCAGATAGTTTCCGGAAGCCTGTGTACTATGCTGAGTCAATGATTTAATTAAACATTTAGAACGCAGAAGATGATAGGGAAACCAACAGGGTTAGAATAATTCCGACTATTTAAATGGTCGCTTATTGGTCAACTAATTCAGTGGCCAGCGATACATTAGTTTTCTGGAAATGCGAACATTTACTCAGGATAAAAACTAGTGAAGGTGCTTGTCGTCAGTCTGTCTTCAATGATGACTCTATTGTGATGATAGCCCACAGACAAAAATTTAAAAAATTGTAAATTTTAACTCCAAATCGTTTATTTTAGCCTCGATATCAAAACAAAAGACTACGTTTCAAGCACCATAATTTTACTATGCCTAATATATGTGTCACACCTCATCATCATCAATGGGTCGTCGGTTCTAAAAATGGATGGACACGTATCTCCATTTGTTCCTGTCTTTAGATTATTAGCACATCTCACAACTATTTGTGAGCAGTAATCTAATCTAGATCCATCTCTACTCATTTTAATCCCCCTTCTAATGTGTCTCTAACTAGCCCTTCATGCCTGAGAATCTATCTACCCTATTTCTTAAAGACTTCCATAGCGCCATACCTTCTAATCTTCTCTGTCGCGCCCACCGCCCACGTTTAATAGTGTAATGTTCGTGGGTTTAACAAAATTAACTTCGAAGACTGAAACTATTTATTTACACTAATTATTAAAGAACTTAAAAACACTATTAAATTATTACTAAACTTAGGTTATGAATTGTTCTGTTTATTTACACTACTGTTGATATATCACTATTCATTTCACTGCTATCACTGTCAATTTATTTCTCGATTCACTTCTGCAACGGTCAATTTATTTCTCCTCTTCTCGGCGATCGTCTCTTCTTTTAAATACTCTTTTGTTTCCTTTCTGGAACCCTCTAGAAACATCCGGATCGTTTAGTTTTTCTTTGAACTGTTTAACTGTTTTCCCAGAACGCAGGGACGACACACACATTTACAAATACGGCGCACATGAAGAAAGGCGCCCGCGGCTAGTCGGCGAATCGATAAGCCGTCCACGCACACGTTGCCCTATCTCACACTCGTGCTCGCCACAATAGCAATACAGAGCCGTGTTCCAGACATACACCTTTAACAATCTTTTTCGAATTTTTAAATTGGTCGTTCGCAAGCATAGAAGTGACTTCTTTTTATTTAAGGCGACTTGACCCTGCGCTATCCTCTGCTTTATATCCCTACTACTCCTTCCATCCTAACTTATCTGACTTCCTAGACACCTAAAATCAGCCACTTCTTCTCATCTTTCGTTTCCTATCTTTATATTCGCTCTTTCCTTACTTTTTCTTCCCTTGCATACCAGTATTTTGTTTTACTTTCATACAGTGCTGTTTAGTCAATACCACTTCCACTTAAGTTAAAGCTATCTCTAACTTCTCCGTGCTAGATGATAATACTGCTATTTTATCTGCAAATCTAAGCATATTAATCTTTTGCCCCTGTTGTCATGTCTTTAATGATGTTATTCGCATCCTCGATATATATATATAGATTGAAAAGTAGTTGTGACTGTGTGCATCCTTGTCTAACTTCCTTCCAAATATTGACTTCTCTACGTTGCTGCTTAAGTTCCTGTTGCTCATTTTGCTACGTTTGTATCTCATACCTTCATTTTTAAGTATATTTAGTGTCTTGTCCCACTACTAGGTTTTAAATTCTAGTTTTCCTACGATAGCAATGTTGCTAATTTTCCATTAATAATAATACGATTTTCTAGGAAGCTTCGAGTCGAAATTAAAAAATTGTTGGAAGGAATTTTAAACATGTTTAACATAACTTGCGCCCAGGTATACACGTTGGCGGGTACATTTGTACGAATTTGTTCCCAAACGAAAGTATATATTCGTTGTAAAAGTAGCCTGAAGCTTGACGAGAGTAATTATGGCAGCGAGCAAGCTATAAATCACTCGAAAATCAACAGGTGGTTTTCAAACGTTTTTACATTACACATGGCTGATAATTAATAGTTCGTGATATTTTTCGCCGCTCCTCGCTACATGAGATTCTAGTTGACGTGTCTATGATCTACAGGGTGTAGGTGTAAAAAATCGGCTTGAGAATGCACTTAGCATGGGAACATTATACCGAAACGAGCTGGACTGATAAGAACGGTTTTTGTACCATGCCGAGCAAGGAGGGAATATTCCAATACTTAAATAAATCTTTTATATTGGCTCAAGATGTTTAATAAATGTATTACCGGAAATTCATGATACTGCTACGAACGAATACAGATGCTGCACGTGATTAACACTGGTGGCCGGACCAGGGGTTATAAATAATGCAGCGCAGATGTCATTACAAAAGAAACTTCCGAGAAGGTTCCAGAAATAGTTAGGAATATTCTGAGACCGTATAAATGAACGACCAGCATCTGATTCACGGGTTAAATTAATACTAGTGAGATAAATGCACAGTAAAATAAATGATTGATTATCAGATAAGTAACAAATTGTATGTAGTGTGTTTCTGTGTTGTATAAATTATTTATTGACAACAAAATTTATACAAATAAATAGATATGCCTACCAGAAATTTGGGTACAATTAGTGAAAAAATCTCACAAACATGGGAACTTGTATGCGAAGAATATTATGACTACATATCTTGAATTATTTTAGAAGGTAGTCAAAATATGTATACGGGGTCATGCTGTTTAAGCGATGCAAACTTTGACATCAAGTTTATCGGAAACCTAAGTATGAATGCTGTTTACTTCTAATTAATGATTAAAATTGGAGATAAATTTCAATTAACTTTGATAACATGCAAAAACAGAAACATCATGGAGTTACTTAAGGCATGAATTTGACCTGTAAGGCCTATGTTATTGGAAGCTGCTTGACTACGCTATTCCTACACCTGAATTTCTAACTTATTAGCTCTCATTAGCACGCAATTGACAATTTCTACAGAAGACCAACCAATCTAAATTCTGTTGGAATGTTTCGGGGTGTTTCATTCCCACCAGCTGCTAGATTTGGGAAACAGGCAGTTTTCCCGACCTCTACTGCAATGTTCCGGCGGAAAACCCTCTTTAACCTCCTGTTAGGAAAATGGGTAGGTTGTTGTTGGGTTGGACAGAGAAAGATGAGACGGACGAAATAAAGACAGAAGATAAGCGAAATGTTATCGGTAAAATGCCTTAGACATTTGTGTCAATAATTTTAGGATACTGCAAAAAAAGAACTTGGACCTGGGATATGTCTTCCCGAATTCTAAGCTACCTCTCTTCCAACTGATTAACTAAATCATGCGGATTTCTTGGAACTAGAAACAGTATAATTCCGTTGGATAATTTAAATCGAACTGGCTGACAATAGTCATAAACCGCTGGTACCAAATAGTCCAATCAACCTATGTACATATACAATAAAATATGTATAGGAAGTAAATGGAAATTATAAGCAGGTAAAGCTATTACATTCCGAGTCTATTTAAAGCACTTAATTTCTATAATCAAGAAGGCAATGGCGCGCTTCAGTGAACCAAAAAATAGCAGGTTCAGGTTGTCGTTAATGCGCTATATATAACAAACGAATAATTTGATGGAAATATCAACTAGTAGGGTCCTTACGATTGTATTATATTTATATTTTAGTTTGTCCTGTGTTGTGTAGGATAAATTGTATTTAGTATTTTCGCGTATTGATTAAATTCTTCATAGAATAAATATGTAAAAGATATAAGAGAAAAAATTCTCCAGTTTCTGAAAACCACTGATTTACCGCACATATCACCACTTTATCCCACGAAAATCGTTCACTATGCAAAGGTTGTTTGAGGTAATCGCTAGGAGCCAAATCTGGAAAACATGGCGGATGCTCAACTAATTCAAAGCCCATCTTAGCCATTGTAGCTTTTGCAAGGGCGCGCGTCTGATTGGGTGCATTATCCTGATCCAGGAAAACACCTACACATAACTTCAAGACATTTTTTTTTATCAGCTGGGGTGACTAAATTGGCATTATAAGCACCTCAAATGTAGCCCCTTTCTGCAAGAAATCTACCAATATTAGGCCTTCAGAATTTTAAAACACGGATAATGTTACTGTTCCTAGTGATGGTTGGTATCTTCAGCGGTGATGAGTCCCAATGGATCCATTCCTTAGAAAAGAGATGTCAGGTATGAATTGCAGCGGACACTACTAAAGAAAAAGGAGTAGCATTACACCAATTGATGTGTAATAAAAAGAGATGCAGACGATCAGAATTTGAGCATGTTCCCAGAATCGGACCTTAAAAAAAGTTCAACATTCTCAGGAATTTACGAAACCAAAGACACTTGCTTAAATATACATATATATCCAACCAGGCAGTTATAAAGCCGGCCCTAATCTTTGGCGTACCTAAGCAACCCCTACTTGTTGCACCGCTTACTGTTCGGCTATCTCTTTTCACTTTGTGTGTACTACTGATAAAGCATTTCCTAACCTAGAAAATACCACAAATGGCGCGGTAAACGCCATCTGTAGTACGATGCTACATTTTAGGATTACGTATGTTCCAACAAGGTCCATTTAAATATACGGATATCTACTTTCTGAAACGAATCCCGGCGTAGCTAACCTCAACGTGATAGGCACATTACCATATTCGAATAAAATAATTCAAAGTGGTCCGTATTCTGTCGAAACTGCCAAATAAGGGTGCGTTCAAAACATAAAAATGACTACAGTCCCATGTGGAAACAAGAAAGAATTTACATTTATTCTCACAGATAATTTATAGCGGACTATGCCAATTTTGATCGTTTCAAGTATAGCAGGCTCCAATGTGACGTGAAAATAAATAATTATTTCGATTTATAATTGGGTCAGGGGCGCAACAAGGGGGCTCATACCTTGTAACATGGGCCCTCATGAGAACCCGTGTAATTGTCAATTAAAATTTTCAAAACTCCTACGGTAACTAACTAATCGAATTCTCTTAAGTTTAATAAAACTACTGAACTTTCTTAAATAAACGTTTACTTAACTTTGGTGCCCTCTCACATCTAGCGCCTATGTGGCATTTTTCTTCTGGTTTACGAAACCATCGAGATACTTAGACGAACGTAAAAAAAATAAATGAGGCACTAACATACAGGAATTGTACACAGTAGGAGTGTACGTTTCTGATTTTATTGTGCCAAAAAAGTATAAAAGTTACCGAAGAAACTTGTTCCGCGACCCGTTTCTCAGTTTCGCCGTTTAGCTTCGTGACATTTATTTTCACCGATAAAAGTGAAAGTGCACCAGCATGTGGGCGTAGCAGTTAACCGGCCTACTGTGATCATACTGTGACTGGCCAGTCTGTATTTTAATAGAAATTTAATACGAAACAAAAAAGGTACAATAACAACAAAAAAATTTAATCTAAAAGCAATTGATTCTCAACGATTGTTATTTTGTTAATACAGATTAAATTATTTTCGGAGCCTTAACGCATGCGGAAGTACAAAGCAGGTATTCTTAAAGTAATTATATGCGAAATGAGGCAATATTGCAGCAGAAAACGATTTTACTATTCGCTATGGGCTCATTTACTGTGAAATAAGAATAAATTTTAAACAAACCAACATTTAAACCTTTTTAATGGCAATGACAAAAAGGATTTTCAACGGAGTTTAATTTAAATAATCCTGTTTCTAAAAAGGAGCATTTAACAGGTGACCTTATGGAGACTGATTTTAGTAATAAATTTCAACGACATTTTTCGATAATTTGAAAACTTAAGGTCCAAGTGAACTCACTTGCTCGATCTCTTACCCAGTGATTTTAAAAGAAATTGGACAATTGGATTGTAGAAATGGATCCACTGACCTAACAATTAATGGTCAAAATTCTTGGTCATTCAACTATAAGTCACATTAACAGAACATGATACAAAAAGATAAGAATATAGCAAAATATCAATTAGTAGACACCAGGTCAGGTCGTAAATTCATATGTAATCGTGATGACATCAACTTAGTTCCTGCCGATCATCATCGTTTCATATTTACGTAACATGCGCGGAAGAATTGACCAGGTTCTCGAGACTTGCACGTCATGTACTTTTACTTACCTATGCGATCTAACACAGTGGTTAAATTAGGGTTGGATTAGGTTATATTAGTGTTTTCTTCAAAATTTCGATTAATAAAAATAGGCACAGTCTATTCCAATTTGTTAGAATTGTGACCTTGAAGAAATCTGGGCGAAGATAGAAAGAATACACACTAGGCGTGAGCAAGACAGAAATAGTTGGAACAAGCTTGAACGAGCTAGAAATGTACAGTACTAGACGACAATGTTTAGCAATTTCTTAAAACAAACATGTATATAAATTAACAATAGAAAACAAAGCAAAAGTTTTATAGGTGTATAGAACGTTAAGTTACTTCACTTGTAATTATTTTTGGAATAATCTGCTTTTAAATGAAGCATATTTTTAAATTTTAACGAGACAGTTTAAATAATTTTGCAAATGGTACTGTACACTTTTGTCTAGTTCTCGCTCGATGATCGGTGAAGAAATGAGCTCCGCAGACAAATATGATTGAATTTGGAATTATGCTACGGCGCATCCTAATAAAGGGAAGGGGCATATCTCTAACTTCTTGAAACGAACAGTACATGGTTTTTTAAAGTCTCCACATACAATTCCATGTCATGGCGCATCTAACGTAAAAAGCGGAAGTCTATTGGAGGTGACACGGGGCATTCATACTAATGCGCGAATGAAGCAAGTCGTTTAGATACCCTTTTTACGCCTTATATGTATGGGAACTTTCCCTAGATAAATTTGCGGCTATCTGCCAGTGGGCGATATTGGAAAATTATCAGCTGGTATAATGTGATTGATTTTTCCAAAAGCTTTTTAAAGCGGAAATCGATTACGTATTTTTCCTCAGGTAAGCCACACGCAGCAATCATAGTAATGGGCGAATCAAGCAAGACCATCCATGTATGGGAACTTCTCTTAGACAAATTTGGGGTTATCTGCTAGTGGGCAATATTGGAAAATTATTAGCTGGTATAATCTGATCGATTCTCCCAAAAGCTTTTCAAAGCGGGAAGCGATTGCGTATTTTTCCTCACGAAGGCCATACGCAGCATTCATAATAATGTTCGAATGAAGCAAAATGTTATACGCCCTTTTTTAGTTTTTTATATAGGAACTCTTCTTATTGTTAGATTACTTGTGATTAACTGCTATTCGACAATATTTGAAAATTATTAGCTGGTTTGGTCCAATTGATTCACCCAAGAGCTTTGTGAAGTCGATGGTGAATACGTATTTTCCCTTAGGAGGGCCACACGCAGCACTAATAGCGATTCGCAAATAAGGAAAGACATTATATGCCTTATAAACATAGGAACTCTGATTGTTTTCTTTTTTTTTTATTAAAACTTTTCCCGCTATTGGGATCCGTCAAATGGGCATGCACCATCTGGTGGCAAAATTTATAACTCGAATGAGGGAAAAATTTACATAGCAACTGTACACGCAAATTGTAAAATTGTTTATTAAAATAATAAAACACGCTAAAAGTAAAAATTTTTTGATGATGATGGAGTCGACATAGTTTTCTTCTAAAGTTAAATCAAAGAAAAAAGTAAACTAATAGAAGCTTGGATGAAAGCAGTAGGTATCAAAGAAGTGAATTCCGGAATAAAAATTTGTTCACGTCATTTTAATGCACATGATTATATTTCAGCAAGTATTTACCATCAGCCATAACCTTAATATTTAAAACTAGAATCATACTAAAATTATAAAGTGAGAAATTATTTATTCCTGTGTAATTGATTTAACACAATGCTAATGATACGATATAAGTATTTTGAGGTTAAGAACCTACCTGCTGCAATACAACAAAGTTGCAA